>NC_063067.1:25636747-25719247 GCF_018812025.1 Megalobrama amblycephala
CAGGATAATCATATTCATCCGCACAGTCATGCAGAGCCGAAGCACAACCAAAACAATGTTCTTCTGCAAAATGCATACAGTTTTATTTTTAACCACTAGAGGGACAAAAGTTACATACTCCAGCATTCCCACAACCCACTGAATATAAAGAGAAATGTATAAGAAAATGCATATAATTTTACTAAAATGATGTTTATTATTTACTTTATGATAATGACAATGAAAAACTGCCATTCCCAGAAGTCTCTTTGTTTTTAAGTATTATATTATCTTGATGATGTTTTGTGTTTGTGGATAAGCTGTTCTGTCTATACGTTTAAAAACCATCGTTCATGAAAAGACTAATTTGACTAACATTAAGTTATTGTTTTATTGTGGTGGTTATTAATTTAATATGATGAATATATTATTATGTTTATTATTACATAGTAATTATGATAATAAACAAAACTACAATAAAAAATGAATATATATACATATTTTAAAGATACAGGTTAATTACATCACAATATATTATTTAATGATACAATCATGGACTTTAAAATATACAGTCACCACAATTGTATTTTATGCCTCAAATATCATCACAGAAGCCAGTTTTTACCATAAGTTTAGAAGAATATTTTTTTCAGCGTTTGTCAAATGATTTAAGAGTTTCTACTGTGAAAAGGTGTGAGATAATCCAAGACAAAAACAGTCGCTCTCCCACCTACGCTAGGTTTCAAGGTTTTGTTTCTCTTTTCATCCATCAGAGCTGCTCGTCTGAGCCTGGAGACTGTTAGGAGCACGACATAAAATTGGCTCTTCCTGGCTGCGAAGTGAAAATGTCTGCACACACACTATGGAGCGCATGCAGCTTCCTGCGGGTGACCTTGACGATCAGTCACATATATGAACAGAATGTAAAAGAGCAGAAGAGAGACGGTGTGCGGGGGTGAACGAGGGTGTTTCTTTGGAGAGTGAGGGCACGTATCTTTGTAACACTCTGTCATGGTGATAGACACTTATGGAAGGGTTTTCAATAATGCAGCAGGCTAGACAATAAAATTGACAATCAAAGGCCTTTATTCAACAAGCTTCCCTGAATAATTTACACCCTGTTCTGATTAGATTCAGGCCAACACATAGAAAGAGAGAGAAAGAGATACAGAGGAAAACAGTGAATGAAAAAACAATGAAAGCGCAAAAGGGAAAGCAAAGTGTCAGTAGGGATTCATAGCCCTTTACCCATTTGACACCCCGCAGAAAAAATTGTGGAATGAGAAAAAGAAAGAATGAAACAGAGAGGAGAGATGGGAGGAAAAATAACCTTTGTTATGTCACACTGTCTTTGAAAGCAGAGACTATTGTGGTGGCTTTGCCAGGCCATTAGCTGATGTATTGATAAATGGATACAATGGCAGCATGTTGATGCACATAGAGGAGAGCTGAGGTCAACTTATAGAGAGGGAGAGACATTCAGTGATTTATGGCAGCTCTAAATATGTCATGTCTAATGGCATATATCATTCACAGTTCTGTTTTTTGGATGCAGATTCATGGTGGGTTTTGTCTAAATTTAGCAAATGAAAAGAACAAAACATGCAATGATCAGAGTTTCTGGACCAGTTTAACTGGGCTAGTTATGCTTTTAGGGAGCAGTTTTATCTTAAATATCCTATATGCCATAGCGATAAAAATTTTATTTCCTGTGACACTGAAGACTGGAGTAATGTTTAAATTGTAATAATATTTCAAAATATTACAGTTTTTACTTTATTTTGGATAAAATAAATGCAGCCTTGCTTAGCATAAAAGACTCTTTCAAAAACATAAAAAACTGTTCAGGTTAATGATTGATTGATTGATTGATTGATTGATTGATTGATTGATTGATTGATTGATTGATTGATTGATTGATTGATTGATTGATTGATTGATTGATTGGTTGGTTGCTTGGCTGGCTGGCTGATTGAACGAAGGAATGAACGAATGATTGATTGATTGATTGATTGATTGATTGATTGATTGATTGATTGATTGATTGATTGATTGATTGATTTTACAGAAATAAAACTTAAAGGTGCAGTGTGTAAATTTTAGTGGCATCTAGCGGTGAGGTTGCAAATTGCAATATAAAGAAGCTATGGTGGCCAATACAGGTCAAAGATGTCGTCGTCTGAGACAGAGGAGAGTAGCCAGTCAAGCAAACACGCTCTGTAGAGCAGTTTGTCCATTTAGGGCTACTGTAGAAACATGTCCTCCGCAAAATGGCGATTTAACATGTAAGGGGACCCGCGGTGTATGTAGATAGAAATGGCTCATTCTAAGGTAATAAAAACACAACGGTTCATTATGTAAGGTCTTTATGCACCACTAAAAACATAGTTATGTATATTATATTGCATTTCTGTCAATAAATCATCCCTAAAATTTACACATTGCACCTTTAACTAACCTTGTTTTTCTTCTCCTCAATGCGTTCACTCATTTGTCTATGCTCTCACTATTCCTTAATCTATATCTAAACTATCTTGAATGATGACTGAGGTGTCTGCAGCAGCCTTAAACTCAGAAACAAGTGTACAACATGTAAAACATTCAGTTTAAAATTTATTTGGAATGATATTTCACATTACTTAGACATGTGGGCCAGTTCAATTCAATTCAATTCAATTCACATTTATTTGTATAGCGCTTTTCATGATACATATCATTTCAAAGCAGCTTTACAGAGAATGCATGTCAACATTACAATTTAAAGAATGCAGTTAGCAAATAATGTAATAATTTAGGCAATTAATTTACAATCACTGTTAGCAGTTTAACTGAACGTAGAAGCAATGAGCTCCTGAAAAATGAATTACATTAACAATAATTAGGATATAGAAATTGTGCAATGTGTATGTTGATCCAGATGATTGCGTCTTCTGAAGTCCTCGCAGGATTTGGCGCCGTCTCTTCATAGGTGTTTGTCATCTGAGGCCAGTTCTGCTTCATTTGTTTTGTTCATGGCTGACATGCGGCATTACTATGGCTTGCTTGTGGCCCAAATCTGACAAACAGGAGCAGACCGCCCAAGTGCCATCATTCCTGCCAAAAGGCAGCCAAATGAAAGCGTCAAGTGTGCGCCAGATCTGGGCCACAGCAAGTTTGATATCTGGGCCAGATGTGGACCAGTTCCGCTTCATTTGTTTTGTTCATGGCTGACATGCGGCATTACTATGGCTTGCTTGTGGCCCAAATCTGACAAACAGGAGCGGACCGCCCAAGTGCCATCATTCCTGCCAAAAGTGGGCCAAATGAAAGCGTCAAGTGTGTGCCAGATGTGGGCCACAGCAATTTTGCTATCTGGGATTACATCTTGCAAATGAAATTGAAGAGTGTAATTTCTGTGCCAGGAGTGTCATATAATGACTGTTTGCAAACAGGTTTCCTAAATACTTCACCCTGTCCTCCACTGGTCAGAAATACAGACAGCCACAGCCCCAAACTCATGCCATTGGTTGAGTCAGTGTTGCTATGTTGAGCTGGTCAGATACTCAAATAAACAGAGCAATGTTTTGATACCAGCACACTGTTTGGCTTTCTATAGAAATCAGCCTAATGAATTTCATAGGAAAGTTGTTTCAGGATGTTAATGTTGTGCTTGGCTAAATCAAGCAATTGAGTGTTCCACTCTCACCACCTCGTTTTTTTTTTTTTTTTTTTTAGTTCCACTTCCTCTAGTTTCCTCTTTCCTCACTTCTTTTGTAAAGTCTCTCCGCTCTTGTTCATTTCTTCTGTTCACTTTTATTCCCTTCTTACCCCACTGCACCATTAAACTCATTACCCATTTGAATTTCCTGTCAAATCTGAAGTAATTAGGAAGTAATTATTGGCATTCATATCAATTATGTCTTATAAAAATAGATTTTATGATCACCTCAGAGTAATTATAGGGGAGCTGGTGTAGAGTTGAATAATCGCTGCTCCAAGCATTATTCAGGTTAATACACTGCACTAAATAAAGACAGACACTATTGTGTGTGTGTGTGTATGGGTATGTGTTTAGAGATATGAGTGTATTGGGAAACATCTGCTTGTTTTATATATACAATGTAGTTAGTTGGTCTTATTTACTTTATGAGAATTATTACGGCATCCTCCATGGAAATTTTGAGGCACCACATGTGTGTCAAACCAAAGAACTAATGTGATGTTTTATTAGTTTATAGTTTAGTTTAAATGTCTTTATGCAGGAAGAAATAATAGTTTTAAATGCCCTCAGTTCCACTGTGCTGGAATTTTATTTTTTATTTATTTACACCATAGCATAAAAAAAAGTGGAAAAGTGGAGTAATTTGGTTTGAGTTGGTTTGTATTTGAGATGTTTATGAGGAAGAGCGGGCATCTGTTTGGCTTATCTATGGAAAACAGAAGGAAACCATCTTCTACAGGGAAAACACATGGTATCAACATTTGTGTGTGTGTGTGTTGAAAGTTATTCAGATTCTGGCTTTGCTTGCGTTTGACTTCTGAAGAACACAAAATCATTCTAATGAAGTGAAAATAGGTTATCAGCACTAGTCAAACATCAAAGCTACAGATTCATTAAAATTGTGTCAATTTTTTTTTTTTTTTTTTTATTGTTAAAATGCCTTTGTTTTCCCAAAACAATTGTCGGTTGATTTGACTAAAAATGGTAAACATTGTGGCTCTCTCAATATTTTTACAAAACTACACTTATATTAAATTAAAGCTTATTAAATTACTAAATTATTAAATTAAATTAAATGATTGCTTGCTTAAATTAAATTATTAAATTAAATTACACTTACATGAAACTAATTAAAGCTGCAGTCCGCGATTTTTCCTCTTTGTCGCCATCTCTTGTTTGAAACCTGCAATTGCCGTTATATTCAGAAAAGATATCTGTACGTGCGTTGTGCCTCGGCACAGCTCGTCAGTGCGGATGAATCTAATGCTTGCGGTCAGTCACCGCACTGGTGTGGATACTGTATTTCAGAATCATAGATTCTACGTCTTGAAAGTATGACCAATACAAGAATTTTCATTGGAAAATATCATCTGAACAAGTAAGTAACATGTCTGCCACTTTTGTTCTGACCAACAGAGAAAAAAAGCATTAGACCTAATCACGCTGCCAAAGGTGATTAAATCTAATGATCGCTTAGCTCGGATCATGCCAAACTGCAAATTATTATTACTGTTATATTGTTCTCAAATTGTTACTGTTAACAACATCAGCATTGCTATGACTATGTGTACATTAGAGTTACCTGTAGATTTCAATTTCTGTAGCCACTCCACAGTCCAAAGTCTTTTGTTTTTGACTACGGGTGAATCTCCGTTGTCACTGATGATTGTCATTTGGATCTTTATGGATTAAAATCCACCATCAAAATGATAAGCTTTAATTATTTCAGCTGCTGTGAGAACAGGCTATAAATGATCCGCTACCAGCAGCAACCTCACGTGATATAACCAATTAGCCTGGACTCCTTCCTTTCTGTTTACGGACGTGATGTTTACGGAATAACGCACAGACGAACTGCTGCATGCTCGAATTTCCCGCGTAAATCCACCATGTCGCTCTTATTATAAAACATTATTACAAGCTAACCGTTGTGAATCAAGCTAAGATTATGAGATAGTTTTGAACACTGGCTGGTTATGTACTTGCTCAAAAATTGATTTTGGATAATTTTTAACCAAAAATGTTACGGACTGCAGCTTTAAATAAAAGGCTCCTTAAATACACTTAAAGAGAGTTTCACTTTCATGACCTTCTTTTAATTACAAATGAAGACTTCAGATGCAAAAGCCTCTAAGCGCCATCTGAAATGTTCTTCTAAAATGAGCATTTTTATCAAGCTCGTATGTTTATGTTCGGTTATTTCACTTTAATGGCAATTAATAGGTCCTTTTCATTGACATTAAAGTGAAATAACTGAACATAAACATACAATCTTGATAAAAATGCTCATTTTAGAAGAAAATTCAGACGGCACTTAGAGGCTTTTGCATCTGAAGTCTTCAAATATATTTATATACCTAACATACAAGTTTCAATGGAAATTATATTAGAGTTATTTTAGTTTACTATAAATGCTTGTCAGTAGGCCCTATATTCAGCAGTACATTTTGATCATATTTCAAAGAAAATAAAAGTAATAATGAAATTACATAAAAGATGTACTTTAGTCCTACTTAAGTGGGTCAAAAACACTGATATAAATTTAAACTTTTTCATTTAAAGGTGCCCTCGAATGAAAAATTGAATTTATCTTGGCATAGTTAAATAACATGAGTTCAGTACATGGAAATGACATACAGTGAGTCTCATACTCCATTGTTTCCTCCTTCTTATATAAATCTCATTTGTTTAAAAGACCTCCGGAAAACAGACGAATCTCAACATAACACTGACTGTTACATAACAGTCGGGGTGTACGCCCCCAATATTTGCATATGCCAGCCCACGTTCCCAACATTATCATTATGAAAGGCATTAGACAAGGGCAGAACGTCTGGATGTGCATAGCTGAATCAACAAACTAGGTAAGCAAGCAAGAACAACAGCGAAAAATGGCAGATGGAGCAATAATAACTGACATGATCCATGATATCATGATATTTTTAGTAATATTTGTAAATTGTCTTTCTAAATGTTTCGTTAGCATGTTGCTAATGTACTGTTAAATGTGGTTAAAGTTACCATCGTTTCTTACTCTATTCACGGAGACAAGAGCCGTCGCTATTTTCATTTTTAAACACTTGCAGTCTGTATAATGCATAAACACAACTTCATTCTTTATAAATCTCTCCAACAGTGTGTAATGTTAGCTTTAGCCACGCAGCATAGCCTCAAACTCATTCAGAATCAGTGTAAACAATATAACAGTATACAATACTCACATAATCCGACGCATGCATGCCGCATGCATGACGAATACTTTGTAAAGATCCATTTTGAGGGTTATATTAGCTGTGTTAAGGCACTGTTTAAGGCAAGCGCGAGCTCTGTGGGCGGAGAGCACGGGATTTAAAGGGGCCACAGCATAAATCGGCGCGTTTATAATGATGCCCCAAAATAGGCAGTTAAAAAAATTTATAAAAAAAAAATCTATGGGGTATTTTGAGCTGAAACTTCACAGACACATTCAGGGGACACCTTAGACTTATATTACATCTTTTTAAAACATAATCTAGGGCACCTTTAATTTCAAATAGCATGCAATTTTCTGTAAAGATGGCATTTAGTTCACACTTAAATGTATTAATTTAAAGTATATAATTCCATAATAAGTAGGACTTACAGTAATTGTTCTTCTTCTTCTTATTATTATTATTATGGTTAAGGTGTGACAACCTAATGTAAATCTGTTTTTCAAGGAAGGAACAGTGGTGAACCGGCGACAGGGTCATGGGCAGCCAAGGCTCACTGATGTACGTGGGGAGCGAAGGCTGGCCCGTGTGGTCCGATCCAACAGACGAGCTACTGTAGCTCATATTGCTCAAGAAGTTAATGTTGGTTCTGATAGAAAGGTGTCAGAATACACTTTGTTTGTTGTGTATGGGGCTGCATAGCCGCAGACAAGTCAGGGTGCCTGAAGAAGAAGAAGGTGGCCTGGTCTGATAAATCACGTTATCTTTTACATCATGTGGATGGCCGAGTGCATGTGCGTCGCTTACCTGGGGAATACATAGCACCAGGATGCACTATGGGAAGAAGGCTGCTGGCGGAGGCAGTGTGATGCTTTGGGCAATGTTCTGCTGGAAAACCTTGGGTCCTGCTATCCATGTGGATGTTACTTTGACACGTACCACCTACCTAAGCATTGTTGCAGACCATGTACAGTCTTTCATGGAAATGGTATTCCCTGGTGGCTATGGCCTCTTTCAGCAGGATAATGCGCCCTGCCACAAAGCAAAAATGGTTCAGGAATGGTTTGAGGAGCACAACAATGAATTTGAGGTGTTGACTAGGCCTCCAAATTCCCCAGATCTCAATCCAATCGAGCATCTGTGGGATGTGCTGAACAAACAAATCCGATCCATGGAGGCTCCACCTCACAACTTACAGGACAAAGCAAAAATGGTTCAGGAATAGTTTGAGGTGCACAACAACGAGTTTGAGGTGTTGACTTGGCCTCCAAATTCCCCAGATCTCAATACAATCGAGCATCTGTGGGATGTGCTGAACAAACAAGTCCAATCCATGGAGGCTTCACCTCACAACTTACAGGACTTAAAGGATCTGCTGCTAACATCTTGGTGCCAGATACCACAGCACACCTTCAGGGGTCTAGTGGAGTAAATGCCTTGACGGGTCAGGGATGTTTTGGCACCAAAAGGGGGACCAACACAATATTAGGAAGGTGGTCATAATGTTATGCCTGACTGGTGTATGTTTGCATGCTATTGTGCATAGCATTATCAGATTCACTACTCACTTACTCAGACTACTCATTGTTAACAGGTTTACAAAAAGTGCAACCGTAACACATCTGCTGCCCTCTAGTGTGCAATTACACCATAACCCATTCATCTTTTGGGTGAAAAACTCTTCCTGTCAGGTTAATACAGTCAGTTGCAAAAAACAGCCCAGACTTTCAAGCTGACACAGTCCTGACATATTTCTGGCTCAAAGAAAGCCTTTCATTCATCTTCAATTGGGGAGGGGGGCAAAAGATATTCATTGTCTGGTCACACAAAAGACACAACAAAGCAGCAAGATATTCTATCCACCTGCCTCTGAGATACGCAGGCAGAGCGGAACAGGACCGCTTTTGTTGCTGTATTAATGAGAGCTCCTGTTTCCAAAACCTGCACCCTCTGCCCCGACACCAGACTCACAGACCCCGCCACACAGGGGGGCTCTGAGGTGAACTGAGGTGGCTGGACTATCAGACATTTCAACTTGACAAGCTAGATTTTCGTTTAAAATGTCATATGAGCATATGAGCATGAGGTGGAAAAGTTCTGCTAAGGGTCATTTTACAGCACATGCTTTTGGGAATTCTTCTCCTGAGGTTACGCTAATGCTGTAAAAGATACTGACCACAGGGTTATAGAGCAGCATGAATACAAAAACACACCTTCACTTGAGGATGATTGTTGTTCGATTTGATCACCAGATGGGGGCAGCAGACGAAAGCATTGAAGTAGACTGCCTGCTTGAAATGGTATGCTTATTTTTTTTCTTGTCTCTTCCTTTCTTGTATATTCTTTTTCAGTTTTGTCACGACAAAATATGCACTTTGTGCAAACTCATTTTGGATAGAAATCCAATAAAGAACGTCATACTCAATTTCAATGATCTTTTCCAGCAAACTAAGGAAGTTTATTTATATTCCATTGCAAACTCAGGAAGTTTAGAAGTTTTAAATGCAGTTTACATGATTTAATTATGCAATTAATTAAGCAATGAAAATCTAAATTATTTTAAAATCAAAGAAACATATTTTTGAAATCTTTTAATTTGAAATAAATGGTTCTAATAAACCTCACTCTCCACCCTCCTGCACTTAAGGTCTGTGAAGAGGATGTGTGTCAGATCTTCAGGAAACAGAAGGCAAGGAAAGGCCCAGACGGAGTTTCACCAACCTGTCTAAAAACCTATGCTATCCAACTGGCCTTCATCTTCTTATAGATCTATAACACTGGAGCTGTGCGAAGTCCCTTCCTGCCTAAAATGCCCATACCAACCTCCAAAAAATAACAGGTATGAATGACTACAGACCTGTTGCTCTAACATCTGTGGTTATGAAAGTCATTTGAAAGACTGGTATTGGCCTACCTGAGGGACATCACTGGATCCTTGCTGGGTCCCATGCAGTTTGCTTATTGATCAAACAGGTCTGTGGATGATGCAGTCAACATGGGACTGCACTATATCCTCCAACATCTGGACAAACTAAGGACATATGTGAGGATCCTGTTTTTAGACTTGGCACATCCTGATTTTGCCAAGTTAGATGATCATCATATTTTGTTGATCCTGGAACAACATTCCTGTCTGAAAATTTAGTCCTAACCATATCCCTACACCTAAACCTAACCCTACCCATAAGTTATCCCTAAAATCAGATGGAAATGAAAGGCGAATAACACTGATGTAGAAGCATCTAACTCTGGTTGTAAGCCTAAACTTGACATAAACTGTAAACTTGTCCCTCAAATCTGACTGGTTGATTGGAATGTTGTTCCAGGATCAACAAAGTAATATGTTGCACTTCATTCAGAATTCTTCCTTCAGTTCATCTGTCAATACCATCATCCCAGCACTCCTCCAGACTAAGTTAACCAAGCTCTCTGTTCCTAGCTCTGTCAGTGAATCACCAGCTTTATGACAGAGAGGCAACAGCTAGTGAGACTGGGGAAATTCACGTCCAACACCTGCCCCATCAGCACTGGTGCCCCCAGGGTGTGTGCTCTCCCCTGCTCTTCTCCCTGTACACCAGTAACTGCTTTGCCAAAGACCACTCTGTCAAGCTTCTGAAGTTTGCAGAAGACACCACAGTCATCGGCCTCATACACAACGGTGAAGAGTTGGTATATAGACAGCAAGTTGAACAGCTGGCTGTCTGGTGCCAGTCATAACAACCTGGAGCTGAACACTCTCAAAACAGTGGAGATGATCATGGACTTCAGGAGAAACCTCCTAGCACTTCCCCCACTCACCATAATGGACAGCACTGTGGAAGCAGTGGAGTCATTCAGGTTCCTGGGTTCCTGGGACAATCACATTGACATTGTGAAAAAGCCACAATGCAGGGGCTCCCAGCAGGGGTTGTACTTCCTTTGCCAACTGAAGAAGTGCAACCTGTTGATTCTAATTAAATAAATTTATGCCAGAATGGGGGATACACTCAGTACAAGAGGCTTGAAAGTGTGACATCAATTTGTAGTTATTGATAAACTTATTTCCTATAAATTATAGAAAAAAATATTTGTTTGATCAATGTCCATACTAAACTACATTTTACTACATTGGTAACAAAGTTGACAAGAAAATGTATGTAATTATTTATTTCCCACTGTAGAAATAGTTGTCATTATGTTATTGAGTATTTAGTAATAAAACATTTTTTTTTTCTTTAAAGGTGCAATATGTAAAATTTTTGCAGTAAAATAACTAAAAACCACTAGGCCAGTGTTATATATTTTGTTCACTTGAATACTTACAATATCTCAAATGTTTCCAACTATTTGTAAATCGTGAGAAAATTGCAATTTTAACCAAGGCTCCGGGACTTGTGACCTTCTAACCTGTCAATTGCATCATACCCGCGTTACCCTCGGTCTGCCTTGGTTTCCGGTTTTATTTTGTAGAAACCATGGAAACACCAAAGACGCTTTAATATATTACATGTTTTAATAGACAAGGGAACAACTGTTTTGATATATTTATAGACAGAAAATTAATTGTTGTTATATAGCTCAACACGTTTAGTCTTATTGTTTAAATCAAATTTTCTTGATTTTTTGCGAGTACCATGCTTTACCATGCCTCAGAGAAAAACACTATTTTGTCAAGTAGCTAACATAACATAATCAGATGCAGCTTTATTTTAACAGTAATACAGAATTTTCTCCATCATACAATACGTTTTAAAATTAATTCCATGCCATTTATCATCACAAGCCATCCAGCATTTAAAATATGATATTCTAAAATCGATCTAGCTTACTGCAGTGTGCAACAAGTGTCTCACAGCAGTCGCTGAGCGAATGCACAGAGTAACGTTATAACAATTTTCAAATGTATCTAATATGATAAACAGAGCTGCGTTACCTCATACTCATGACCGGAAAAGCGGAAGCAGCGCCGGTGACTGTAGCATAATAAAAGTTCCCCTGCTCGTGAGGTATGTGTTGCGCAATCGCTCCAGCGGCCTCGTCAGTTTCCACAACACTCGGTCCTGCTCTGCTTCATACTACAATAACGTTAATAATCGCATCAATGAACATGATTTCTTCCGGAGTCCTATCCCTATTCTGTTGCACCGGCTGTGAGGTGGAGACAACATGTCCCAAGATTCCGTGCTCAAACTTGACGTCATCAAGCTACGCCTTTGTTTTGAATAGTGGACAGAATTCTTACATACTGCACCTTTAATGTATAGGAAATATAAATTTGACAATAAATACAAATAGATGTAACATTTTAAAGCCTCCTTTATTCCTTGATGTCACTATGGAATGCATATTTTTATTATTATTTTTATGGTTGCAATTTTATTTTTACTGGATGAAATCATGGGTTAAAACATTTCAATTTCAGTTTCACACAAAATATAGTGCACAGCTAACTATTTTTAAGCTTAAATATTTTTTTTTTTATGGTTGAAGCATCCAGGTTTGATGCCAATAGCTGATTCCTAAAGACCGAGTCATCTTGCTCACTTTCATCAAATATTATCACAAAAACAACAAAAACAAATGTATTTGTTAGACCATTTGGCCTCCAGATCGTGTCTGTGTTGTATCCTGTGACCATCTGCCCTGCATGGGCTGCCCTAACAAATAAAAAGTGATGACTTATGAATGCCCAGAGGGCCTGACACGTGCTCACTAAACATCCTCTGACTACAAGCCGCCTAAACAAACAGCCAACAGCCAAATTCAATATGAAATGTGTCTTAACGGCATTCAGTTATTCACTTTAGCGTCATTTACAGTAAGTCACATTTTTCCGGCCCACTGAACGGAAAAGAAGAATTGTTAGTTTCCACCCAGTCTTGAAACCGCAAATAGGTTGATGTTTAATCGCATGAGTCACACTAGACCTGCCAATAATGCCTTGACAAATATATTTAAAGGGATGTTCTGGGTTATGAGAGGATGTTGAAAGCTACACATATATTGCTGTCAGTCAGCTTTGAGACATATATGCTATATGTGGGCGTGTGTTTTGTGTTGCATATTTGGCTATAGGCTCCTTTCAATGTCAATGCAATGGAAAAATACCAACAAAACACATCAATGCATTGATTATGAACAACACATTATTGAAGTGCCCGTACATCACCCTCGTTGGACTGCATTGGTAAACTGGAATTTTACATGACTTTATAAAGAAAATGTGAGTAATTGCTGTTGCGATGTTTTTAGCATGTTGCTAATTGGATTCTAGTAGATTCTAGCTGGTTTCTATGGAAGTTTTTTTCTGCCACAGAATAAAAAAAAAAAAAGAATGAACTAATATGTGACTTTTCTGATTTTTTTCTCACAATTTTGAGTTTATATCTCACAATTTCAAGGTATAAACTTGTAATTGTGAGTTTACATCTCACAACTTTTTTCTCAGAATTCTGAGATTACAACTTGCAATTCTGACTTTTTTTCTCAGAATTCTGAGTTTACATTTCACAATTGACCATTCACTGGGAGTTTTATTGACAACCGATCCAACCAATCATAACGCCGAATCCGCCATTTTGTCCGACAAAGCAGTCAGGAGTTAGAAGATTAACCTCGGTGGACTTGAACTTGAAAAATGGTGTGTATTTACGTCTTTCCCTGTTTTAAACAACATTCCTTCTCATGTTCATGCATGTTTATTTGATGCTATAAATTAGCTAGTAGGAAGAGATGATCGGTTCACGAGCCGCTTGAGCTGAGACACTACAGCAATCTGTCACAACACATTAAAGAGCCACAAAACAGTTTTTATTATTTGAATTTCTTAAAAATTTACACAATTTGAAAGCTAGGACTTTAATATAATCAGTAACACTGCTCTGTCTTGTCTGTCGATGTGTTGTCAGTGTCCTCTTTGCTCCGCGATGTATTTTACACTGCGTGTGGCATGACAGCGCCATGGCTTGTCGGATAAAGTAACAGTAACTAAGGGGGCGGGTCTTTGCGAAGGGTCAATTCTGACTTCTTTTCTGAGTTTACATCTCACAACTCTGACTTTTTCCTCAGAATTCTGAGTTTACATCTCGCAATTCTGACTTTATTCTCAGAATTCCGAAATCTCGCAATTTTCACTTTTTTTCTCATAATTCTGAGTTTACATCTCAATTTAAAATTTTCCTTGAAATTCTGAGTTTACATCTCGCAGTTTAAAATTTTGCACAGATTTCTGAGTTTACATCTCGCAAATCTGACCTTTTTCTTGGAATTGTGAGTTTACATCTCACAATTCTGACTTTATTCTCAGAATTCTGAATTTACATCTCGCATTTTTTCCTTTTTTTCTCAGAATTCTGAGTTTACATCTCGCAATTCTGACTTTTTCCTTGAAATTCTGAGTTTACATCTTGCAATTTTAAATTCTCCTCAGATTTCTGAGTTTACATCTCGCAAATCTGACCTTTTTCTTGGAATTCTGAGTTTACATCTTGCAATTTTAAATTCTCCTCAGATTTCTGAGTTTACATCTCACAATTCTGACCTTTTTCTTGAAATTCTGAGTTTACATCTCGCAATTTTAAATTCTCCTCAGATTTCTGAGTTTACATCTTGCAAATCTGACCTTTTTCTTGGAATTCTGAGTTTACGTCTCACAATTCTGACCTTTTTCTCAGAATTCTGAGTTTATATCTCGCAATTCTGACTTTTTCCTTGAAATTCTGAGTTTACATCTCACGATCTCACTTTTTTTCTTGGAGTTCTGACTTTTTTCCTCAGACTTCTGAGTTTACATCTCACAATTCAGTTTTGTTGTTGTTGTTGTTTGTTTCCGCCACAGAATAAAAAAGGTAATTGTGACTTTTTATCACAGAATTGTGAGATAAAAAGTCACTAATATCTTTTTTATTTTTTATTTCATGGTGGAAACAAGCTTCCATATAGGTTTCTTATCAAACAAAGTCAAAACAGCCACCCTCAAGTCTCTCTTATATTCTGGTCTGTAGATATGTCATGAAATACTTTAATGTTAGTCTATTGGATTTTCAATCTATACATGTAAGTTTGAGGTATTTGAGGTATTGTTCATGTTCGTGGGATGAACAATGAGCGTTACACACCAGATTTTATTGTGAGAAACAGTAATAGTCATGCTTGCCCAAACAAGTACCGCTAAGTACCAAAATTGAGGAGAAACATTAGGAAATCCTAGCTTTGTTGGGCTGCAATGACAGTTTCACATGGCTCAACAAACAAGAGCTTGCATGGCGTGACAAGCTCACTACTAACAAATTCTGCTACCATGGCAATCACTTTAAACAAACTCGACTTTCAACAGGTGAAACACAAGCGAGAATGAACAGAGAAAGAGGGTCTGTTTGTTTGTGGATTTGTGAGGATGTAGGTGAACTGCTGGAAAACACTGCTGGTTCTAAAGTATCTGCTGTCCTAATGTATGTCAACTGGTTTAATATAATCAATATGGTCCTTATTGCTGAAAAAAAAAATCTCCTATAGGGAGACCTATAGGAGTCTTAATGTTGTTATGACTGGAATTGACAGTGACTCTTCCTCTATGGACTATATTACGAAACAAGTTTAAAAAAAGTTCAACTGATTTGTTTTGAACTGAACAACATCTCCAAATCAGGTTTGTGATGACCTTTCCCCTAGAAAATGGTAAATGGTAAAGGTATTCAATGGAATTCTATCACATTTTACAGGATTAAATAAAACGGACTCTTTGAATTCATAAAAGTCAAAAACACTTTTTTCTGCCCATTTTATAAATGACATGAACCAGTAGAGGATTAAAGTTGAAAAGAGGTTCAAAACCATTAAAAAGAGGTTAAAAGAGAGGTTAGCATAGCAGTAATATAATGCATACCAGATATGACAAGACTCAATTAATCCTGAAGGCGGAGATGATCTGCTTACAAATGCAATGAATAATTATAGACAATACGTCTTAGGTATGTTTGAACTCAGCCCTGACATACAAAGAGAAGAGAAGCACAGAAAGAAAGGCCGTCTAACACCGATGAATGTCAAATAAACATCTTGTAATCTTCTTTCCTAAGGGTGTCATAATTATGTTTCACATTTTCCACAAATGTTTCTGAACTGTGAACATATGAATGAGTGTTTCTTCAACTACAGACACTTTTATGAATGTGAATTTTTATGAATACAAACAGATTTCAATGAATGAAGTTAAATGAAGGCCACATTAGAAATGTTTTGGAATTTTTTGTGTGTGTGTGTGTTAAAGATAACCCAGATAACTATGAACATTATTTTTTTTCATAGTTTATTTAAAACTAGTTTTCATAGTTTTTTTTTATTATTATTTTTTTTTTAAAATCAATTACATCATTAATTTAAAAGTATGATAATTGAATCAGTGAAATAATCCTAAATCTTTTCAATATTTATTCTGTGAAAATTGTTCACATATTTTTAACTCAATTATGCTGTTTCCATCACACTAATAGTTTTTTATAAAAGATGTAATTTTGTCAAACTATGCAAAAAGTATGAACATATTGTATTCAAACAATATTATTAGTTTTTATTAAAAAGGTTTTTTTTATAAAAAATCTTTTTTTTCACCACTGATTGTCCCTCGTTAACATTTTTTTGTATAAAAATAAAATATGTATTTTGTCAAACTATGCAAAAAGTATAAAAATATTAATAAAATATACAGTACATTTCATAAAAATGTTCAAAATGTCACTTGCGCCACAGAATTTTAAAAACAGTACATAAAGAATTGCACTCCCAAACATACAATCCTACACCAAAATCCCTGACTATAAGCACAATGGCATCCTGAATGAGCGAGCCAGTTTTTGCACAATGGTTGGGCTCTTGGTTCTCTGTCTGGTCTCAGACCGAGTCAAACGAGCCCTTATTAGCAGTCATTGTACTAGTTGAGCTGTCCTCATAAGTGGCAGTGGGCCGTTTGATCCCATCCTCAATTTCAAAGAGACAGGAACCCGATACGTACCGATGAGATGGATAGACCGAGAGGTAGCTCGGTTCATGTCTTCGGAAGCTCTCTTACCCAGGTGGGCCAATCAGGAAGAGGGGGTGGTCGGCGGGGCGATCTGAGCCCCCCACAGCCTCTATGGTCTGCTTGAGCTCAACATGTAATACCTGTATCTGATTTCACGGATCTGTGAAAGAGACAGATGATGTTTGAAAAAGGGAAAGCCCCGTTTTTTCAAGCGATCTTTCTTTTTTCCTGTGGCTATTCATTTTGCCTGGCGTACTATGGCTGGTTTGCTTTCATCTTTTGCTTAATTAATTGCCCGGTTAATCTCTTTAGAGGCCTGAAAAACTAAACAACCGATACAAGGAAAACAGCAAATGAGGAAACATACACTTTTCATTGCGCAACGGCTGCTTGTACCACATAAACCTTTAAGCTAAACAATTAGCTATAAAAAACTCAGGCAGCTGCTTTTCCGAGGAAGTTTTTCTGAGGTTTGAAGAGCTTTAGGGTCACAAACACTTCCTTTGAATTTCTGGTTCAGACCTCTATTTACAGTTTGTTGTTTATGTTTATGCTGCAGGGACATACCTTAAGGGTTGTTGGAATTTGGCTATGGAAAATTTGCAGCTTAGCAACATCACATAACTATGGTAATTGTAATGTCTAGGCATTAACAACTATGGAAGATCATTTTTGAAATGGTTTTGTGCAGTGCCAATTTTATTGCTCAGCAGTTGCTCGTTCACAGATCAGGAAACTTGATGTCTTGAGTTATCCTAGACTTGGTGGTGGTTGAGGAGATTCCCCCTTCAATATGTAAAGCGCTTTGAGTGCCCAGAAAACCGCTATATAAATGTAAGGATTATTTATTATTTATTATTATTTATTAGACTAGAGTATCAACTTTGTCTCAGATGTTTCTCCTAAAAATTGACAATTGTTATTCTCAATGCAACAATCTCACTACTGTCAATGAGAAAAAAATTAGATATTAATGAGATTTTCTTTTCTGATGGATCATCTATGTTTTTTTTTTTCTCTTTATGTCTTAATTATAAAGTAACACACTAAACTATCAAATATCTTTAAAAGGCAATTCATAATAAAAACAAAGATAATGTATGATTGTCACGGAGACGAACCCCGTGATTCCCTCTACTGGCCAGCAGAGGGCTCCATCCCCAGAATACTGACACTCACGCATCCACTCATCCATGTATACTGATTCACACTACATTTCCCATAACCCCGTGCCTTGGACTCTGATCGCTCGCCAGCTGCAGCTCATCATGACCGCTACTTAAGCAGCTCCCAGACACTGTGACTACGCGAAGTCTTGATCATTGCCCCGGCTGACAATTCTGAGCGTTTACACCCTGTTGGATTACCTGTTGCTGTCTTTGTTTGCTGATCGTTCACTGACCCGTTGCTGCCTGCCCACCGACCTAGTGTTTGTTCTCTGGACTGCGAATCTTGCTTGTTACCCTGACCCCTTGCCTGTTACTGACCACGATTCTGCCTGCCCTTCATTGCTGTGTTTGCTGGTTCTGACCCCTGCCTGTACGACGACGAGTACTTTTAATAAAGCTTGCAAAATGGATCCCATGTCGAGTGATGAGTCATTACAGAAGACTTCGCCCCAACCCGATCCAGCGGCTTACGATCGTCTGTGTGCTCACATGGCTGCCCAGGCAAGTCAGATCGCTGCTAACCAACACCAGCTGAACCGTCTGACCACCATCACAGAGGAGCTGGCTAAGGCCGTCCAGAGTCTCCACAGCGCTTCTGCCGTGACACCACCCCCGGCAGCGGCCGCCATTACACACGCGGTGGAGACGCCATCTCACGTTAATCCCCGTCTGGCATTCCCGGAGAAGTTCGACGGAGACGCTACGAAATGCAAGGGCTTCCTACTCCAATGCTCCTTGTTTGTCGAGCAACAACCAACCCTTTACAACACCGAGAGGGGTAAGATCGCTTTTGTTTGCTCTCTGTTGACGGGCAGAGCTTTGGACTGGATTACTGCGGTCTGGCATGCTGAGGGTACGGCATTTGCCTCATTTGAAGATTTCCTCAGACAGTTCTGTGAGGTTTTTGATCACCCCAGAGAGGGAAAGGGAGCGGGCGAACGCTTACTGGAGTTATCCCAAGGGAGATTAACGGCAGCAGAATACGCCATGAGTTTTCGCACGCTGGCTGCACAGACAACCTGGGTGAGTGACACGCTCAAAGTTTTGTTTCGCAAAGGTCTCAGTCACGAATTACAAACCGAGCTAGCATGCCGTGATGAGGGTAGAGACCTCAACAGCTTCATTGAACTGGCCATAACCATCGATAATCTGCAGCGGGCGCGCCGCACTAGGTCACGACGCCCAGTATTCACTGCCCCACCGTGTCACGAAGAGACGCCAGAGCCCATGCAGGTTAATACCTACCACCTCTCAGCCGAAGAGAGAAATCGCCACCTCACCAACCGCCTATGCTTAGACTGTGGATTACCTGGCCATCAGCGGGTCTCATGTCCCTCACGTCCGTCACCTGCTACAGCTAAATCGGTGAGTCCCACCTCGAACTCCGTCACTTCCCTGAACTGTGTAACTGTACCAATTACATTATTGATTAATGATAAGCGAGTGGTCACCACTGCCCTGTTGGACTCCGGTGCAGCTGGCAATTTCATCTCTGAAGATTTTGCTAAGTCCCATGATATCTCTCTCATTCCCTGTTCAATTTCCCTCTCCATAGCCACGATAGATGGACGCCCTCTGGGGACGGGCTCAATTAACCAACTATCCCAAGAACTGTTGATGTCAACTGGTTTACTGCACAACAAACTCATCCAATTCTATGTACTGCCTGTGTCTAACACCCCAGTCATTCTAGGATTACCGTGGTTACGGCTCCATGACCCACAAATCTCGTGGAGAGAGGGACAAATCCTGGAGTGGGGGCAGTCCTCTCTCAACGACAGGGGCCGCTAGCTAAAGTCCACCCCTGTGCCTTCTACTCCCGCAAACTTAACTCAGCGGAACACAACTACGATGTAGGAGACCGGGAACTCCTCGTCATGAAATCAGCTTTCGAGGAGTGGAGGCATTGGCTAGAGGGTGCTAATTACCCCTTCACGGTTCTCACTGACCACAAGAATCTGGAGTACCTGCGAACAGCCAAGCGTCTCAACCCACGTCAAGCCAGATGGTCCTTGTTCTTCACTCGCTTCAATTTCACGGTCACCTATCGTCCGGGCTCTAAGAACGTCAAGGCTGATGCCCTGTCTCGCCTGCATGAGGAGGAACAAACCCCCTGTGAACCTGAAACCATTCTCCCCTTTCAAGTGGTCGTAGCACCCATCCAGTGGGACATCATGAGTCTCATTCAGCAACATAACGCTCAACAGGAGATTCCAGCCGCATGCCCACCGGACAAGGTGTTTGTGCCTCTCCACCAGTCTGCCCACCTCCGGCCACCCTGGTATCACGGCCACCATCCATCTGCTACAAAATCGCTTCTGGTGGGAGTCTCTAGTCAAGGACGCCACGGCCTTTGTTCAGCATTGTCACACCTGCAACATGCATAAGAGTCCAAGACAGCTACCCGCCGGATTACTCCATCCACTTCCCACACCTCAGCGTCCCTGGTCTCACATTGCCATCGACTTCATCACTGATCTCCCTCCGTCCCAAGGTAACACAGTCATATTCACAGTCATTGATCGTTTCTCTAAAGCCTGCCGTTTAATCCCTCAGCCCAAACTCCCGACGGCCATGCAGACTGCAGAACTCCTATGTAACTGGGTCTTTCGTCTCTATGGGTTACCGGAGGACATCGTCTCAGATCGTGGTCCCCAGTTCACCTCTCGTCTGTGGAGAGCCTTCTTCCAGGCGTTGGACGTCAACGTAAGCCTGACTTCCGGCTATCATCCTCAGGCCAATGGACAGGTCGAAAGACTTAATCAAGAACTCACTCGCTTCCTTCGATCTTACTGCCATCAGAATCAGGAGGATTGGGGGCGATATCTCCTATGGGCCGAGTATGCTCAGAACTCTTTAGTAAAACCTGCCACCGGTATCACCCCATTCAAATGTGTCTTGGGCTACCAACCACCCATGTTCCCGTGGTCGGGAGAACCCACCGATGTGCCAGCTGTCACTGACTGGCTCAACAGAAGTGAGGAGACCTGGAACCAAGCTCATGTCCATCTCCAACAAGCCATTCATCGCCAGAGAGAATACGCAGATCGTCGACGACGCCCCGGACCAGAATATCACCCCGGTCAATGGGTATGGCTCTCGACTCGGGATCTTCGCCTCCGGCTCCCCTGTAAAAAGTTGAGTCCAAGGTACGTGGGTCCTTTCAAAATCACCCGTTAAATCACACCTGTATCATACCGTCTTGCATTACCTAACACATACCGTACTTCTCCCACATTTCATGTTTCCTTGCTCAAGCTCGCTGTTGACCCCAGTGAGGAGGGAGAGGGGAGGTCCCGTGAGCAGAGTCCCCAGCCCGTCCTTGTGGAAGGCGAGGAGGTGTATCAGGTGCGAGAACTACTCAACTCCAGACGTCGGGGACGCATCATCCAATATCTGGTGGACTGGGAGGGGTACGGTCCCGAGGAACAGTCTTGGGTCAATGCTGAGGATATACTTGATCCCAACCTGATCGACGAATTTCACCGCAACCATCCCGAGAGACCGGCCCCTCGACCACGCGGTAGGCCCCGACGTCGTGTTCCACCTCGCGCCAGGAGTCGCTCGCAGAGAGGGGGCTCTGTCACGGAGACGAACCCCGTGATTCCCTCTACTGGCCAGCAGAGGGCTCCATCCCCAGAATACTGACACTCACGCATCCACTCATCCATGTATACTGATTCACACTACATTTCCCATAACCCCGTGCCTTGGACTCTGATCGCTCGCCAGCTGCAGCTCATCATGACCGCTACTTAAGCAGCTCCCAGACACTGTGACTACGCGAAGTCTTGATCATTGCCCCGGCTGACAATTCTGAGTGTTTACACCTGTTGCTGTCTTTGTTTGCTGATCGTTCACTGACCCGTTGCTGCCTGCCCACCGACCTAGTGTTTGTTCTCTGGACTGCGAATCTTGCTTGTTACCCTGACCCCTTGCCTGTTACTGACCACGATTCTGCCTGCCCTTCATTGCTGTGTTTGCTGGTTCTGACCCCTGCCTGTACGATGACGAGTACTTTTAATAAAGCTTGCAAAATGGATCCCATGTCGAGTGATGAGTCATTACAATGATGCACATCTTTGTACTTTACGAATAAAAATACATTTGAATTTAAATTAGAATTTAAAATAGAAAATTAGAATGTAGTACTTTTAAAAAATATAATTTTTATATTTTTTTATAAGATTACACTCATGTGTAAAACATCAAGGTGAAAATACAATGTGTTATATTTTTTTACTTGTTACAACAAATGACATTTTTAGACTCAAGTTTTTCGAAACCATGTTAAACTGACATGATTAACTGTTGGGTATTAATGCATTACTAAGTCATTGTTTACTGTATTTTAATTACTTTTCACTTGAAAAGGTAAAGTAATGGATTACTTTTAATTTTAATTTTTCTGTAATTTAATCACTGTTACTTCTGATGTAATTGCATTAAATACTGTATAGACTATAGAATAATTCTATATAAAACAGTAGTGGATTCGATTTAAAAATGTAACATCTAATTTTAAAATGTTTGTTTTTAAGGTAACCTCCCTTTAAATACTTTGGTCAGTTAAATTTTATAGTATTTATTTGAAAGAATTAAAAGAGCAGTTTCATGCTGGTCAGGTTGATATGGGATTTAGAAAGTAATAAGTAATGCAATACTTTTTAGAGGGAGTAATTAGTACAGTAATCTAATAACATTATTGAAGCTGTAATTAGTAGCAAGTAATTAATTACTTTTTTAGAATAACTTACCTGAACGCTGCTTATTTTAATTCCCTTAACAAGACATATTATACGAGTAATTGGCCCCAAAGGTCATAATTTTCAAGGTGCCTGCCAGGCTAACAGATGGCTAATCTGACCCTTTTTTCCATTTCAGTTGCGTGGTTTGACTGTGTTCTGGCCGCTCACTGAAAATCTCTGTCTGGGCATTGACATACTCGTAATATGAGAAAATGAGTCAGAGCTGTTGTCATGTTCCTCAAGTCATAAATTACTCTAGGAAACCTTTAAAACACCAAAAGTGACCATCCAGTGACCTCCTCACAATCATCCAAAGCATTAAGCTAATCCGATTCTGAGGACTAACAATCTATTTTTCTTCCAAACTCTTAAGAGAAGAAAAGGAACTGATCATAGAAGCCAAATAAACAACATCTGCTTTTCGGCAAGCCATCTATAATTTCACTAGGGCCAAACATCCTAACTTCATGAGCCATGTGTCTGCCTTTTAAAATACAACTGAGTCCCTCAGCTATCACTGTGACGATTGCAAAGCTTTACAAGGTAAAGAGACCATGGAATAGATAAGCTGTTGACGAAGGTATGTGTCGACGGGGCATGTGGACTTAGCAGTTGGCGCCAGATTTAGTTCCATGCGAGAGGAAAGTGTGGCATAAAGTTAGTGCTCTATAAAATGAATTTGTTTGCACCAACTTTTCACAGATGAATCTGCAACTGTCAAAACTGTAATCCATGTGAGACACTGGAATGAAATCAAGCTACTTGTTGTTGAAAGGCCAATGATGGATGAGTGCAGGCTAGCTTATAAAAAGAAAATCACATCTAGACTGCCACATTCTAAAAAGATTAACATTTTGATTAATTGCTTTAATGAATGATGACCTGATATACTGTAGAATATATGTTTATAGCAGTGCTTTTCAACTGAATATACTTTAGAACTTAGTTTTACACTGGACTTCAAGTGCAACCCAACTCAGTATTTATTCAGATGTTATCAAAAATAAACAAAGATATTCTTAAAATCAAACACTGAGATGTATAAAGTGGTCTATTATTGGTTTCTATACATCTCTTAAATAAAGAACTTTATTATAATTTTAACTGTAGTGTGTTATTGTCAGAGTTATGTATGTGAAGAAACCAGGGCTGCGATGATGGTGGGAGGAGTCAGGGTGGAGACGAGAGCAGGAGGAGCCATGTGGGAACCCAGAACCCAGCCAGCACGGAGGCCCACAGCAGAGTCGAGGGAGGGAGGAGCCATGGTTGAGATTTGGCAGGTAGACCCAGGGGGACGACAGACTGAGATGGAGCTGATGGAGGTGGAGACCAGGTGGAGCCAAAGAGTCGATGAGCCCAAGCAACACTGATGGATCTAGAGACAAGCATCTGAGGTGGAGCCAGTGGGACTGAGGACCAAGGCGGAACCAGAGGGAAGGTGGAGCCCAATAGAGCTGAAGGGGAGGAGAGGTGAAGAGCAGCTGAAGGCCGAAGTCTGTGGTGCAGGCAGTGCAACGTCTGACCAAGGCAGAGCTGGAGGGACGAGGGAGCCTGAGGGAGCGTGTTGGAGCCATAAGGATGATGGTCCCAGGTGAAGCCAACTGGTCGATAAGCCAAGGTGACGCACTGGGTGGCTGGAGGCAGAGCTGGAGACCAGAAGATCTGAGGCAGATCCACGCAGCAAGAGAGGAGTCAACAGAGGAGGAGCCGAAGGACTGAAGGGAAACAGTGGAGGCGGGGCCAAGGAACTGGCTATTAGAGGCATAGGATGTGGTAGAGGGAGGCTGGGCAAGATATTCGGAGACACAAGAGATTTGGATCTGTGCAGGACCAGCGGCTATGGGGGATTCAAGAAAATATCCTCCTCCAAATCCTCATAACAGTATGCAGAGGCCAGCTGCAACTCACCCTCAGCGGCGGGAGTGTGAATGGTGCTCCATGCCATCCCCTCGAACTCCACGAGTACACTCACTGGCACAGATGATATTGCTGGCTCGTGCACTTGGTCAGACCTCTCGTCGTGCTCAGGCTCTGGGCAAAGGTTGGCTCAGTCCTTGTTACTGGCTCATTCATCACGGCAGGCTCAGGCCCCGTGTCTGCGTTGGGCTCTGGCATAAGCTCCATTCAGTGTGGGGGAGGCAGGCTGGCTGGGCTCTTGGTCCGGAGTGGGGCTGTTGATGTCCTCCTCAGCGGGGCAAATTGTGAACAGTGATCTGTTGTTCACCAGCAACCCACTCCACAAATGCAGAGAAATTCCCCTGACGACCAACACTGAGCCTGGCATAGTAGAAATCGCAAAGGGAGCGATCCAGGTAGTGGGTGAGGCATGCCAGGTCTAAAAATCTCTTTGTGTGGTCAGGGTTTGTTCTTCCTGCCCTAAGCATAGTTAGAAAAAAGAAAAATACCACACACAACGTATCCTTAGGTTTGGTCTTCTGTAATGTATGGCTGCATTAATACACATGACTCCAGAGATTCAGAGAAATAAACAGTCTTGATTATAAATCCAGGAGGAAACTCAGGAGAACACAACCATGTTAAACACATACACAATACTGGACCAAGAACTAAGGAAACTAAGGGTTTAAGAGTAATCAACAGAACTACGACCAGGCATACCTCATTAAAAACTATGGAAACTACTAATGATCAGGGGCCGTATTCACAAAACATCTTAAGGCTAAAAGTAGCTCCTAACTTGCCGATTTAGGAGAAACTCTTAAAAATAATGGGCGTGTCAGTCCTAATTTTAGGAGTCCTAAATTTTTGCTCTAAGAGTATTTCACAAAGCATTTTAGTGCTAAAAGTAGCTCTTAAATCTGTGAGACATTAGGAGTAGTCAAGAGGACTCCTAAGTCACTAAGACCAATTCGCAAACAGTCCTAATCTACCCAAAGACACTGTACACCATTGAGACAATAGCTGACAATGCTGAACCTTTTCTTCATAAATGCAATACATTTTGATTTATAGATTTGAATCTACAATGAGATGTCCAAAAATAAATCTTTAACAAATAAATAAATATTGTCTGATTACCTGTGGCAATGGTTTTCATGAGTTCACACTTACAAATGATTGAACAGACTCTGTTACAGAGCCGAGAGTGAGGAGCGGGTTGGAGGAGGGATGCAGAAAACTGTCAAAGTAACTGTAGGTGAGTCGGCTCTCATCTGTGTATATATTCCTCCTCTCAAGCTGATTAGAAAGACCGTTTGAATGTGTTTCTCCTAAACTTTGTTTATAAAACGTAATTATCGCTTGAATTCTGCATTCTCTTGAGATGCAGACATCCAAGAGGTGGACAATTAACTGTATACTAGTTTAATTAGTGACATTAGCCTACATTTTAAAACCTTTATGGCAACATTTTATTTTGACTATGGCAACATTTTTATTAATTTTATTATATTTATTTGAATAGGGCAACATTTGTATTTTAAAACCTTTATTTTAATATGGAAACATGGACACCTCATTCTACAATATTTCTATGATTAAATTGCTGACTCCTCCCCCATAAGCCAATCACTATGTGTATACTCCATAGCAACGAGGTCAACCCCGCCCTTACTCTTAGCTTAAGACTTCTTTCTATTCCTTAGTAAAAGTTTGTCTCAGCAGCTTTGTGAATAGGTTTTAAAGAGAAAACTCTTATTAATAACTTTTACTGCTATTTAGGAGAACACTTAGTGGTAAGATAAAATGTTTTGAGAATACGGCCCCAGGAATACAGGCAAAAGGGGAACAGAGAAAACAAAGACAAAACACAATGAAACTAAATAAAAGCATAATCCTGACAAAACCATGCAATTAAGTGTCCGAAAACATTACATTTATTTCACTCTTAAGTATATTCAGTAACACTTTGCCGATTAACTTAACACTTAACACATTTTACAGTGTCCTTGTTACATATGTTAAATGTAGTTACTATAGTAATAACTATAAATTAGATATGCACCGATACTAAATTTCTCTGCCAATACCGATAGACGATTATTCAGAATGATATCAGCCGATACCTATACCGATAGTTTGGTTTTTTTCTTAAGGAAAAAAAAAAAAAAATCTCTCCCAAATAATGTTGCAAACTTGTCACAGAAACGGTCTCTGTGGCTCCCTCCTCTCACCACCTGAGGGCACCCTCACCGGAGTACTAACCACTTCTGGACTACATTTCCCACACCACATACCTGGACTGATTACTCGACCACGCCCACTCACACCTGTTCCCTGTCCCACGGACTTTAAAAGACTCTCACAGCCCTTCGTGATTCGCAAAGTCTTGTTTTGCCTGGCTAACATTTCTGAGCGTTTTCTCCTGTGTATTGATCTCTTGTGTATGACCTTGGACTGCCTTAACCCTCTGAACCCCGTCTGCCGCCTGCCTTGTGAACTCTCTGCGTGGATACTGATTACCTCTGTCTTGATTGCCGCCTGTCTCGACCCATTGCCTGGTACTGTTTCTGATTCTGCCTTGTCTATTACATTGCTGTTGCCGATCCCTGACTTTTGCCTGTACGACCACGAGTTACTAATAAAGCTGCAAATGGATCTCCCCGAGTCTGTCAGTCCGTTACAGAAGACTTCGACAGATCTCGATCCAGCAGCCGTTCAGCGCTTCACCACGGTGCTTTCCACTCAGGCCAGTGTTCTTGCTGTCCATCAACAGCAGCTTACACGGCTCACCTCTGTCACCGAGGAATTAGTTAAAACGCTGCAGAGCATGCAAATCACGCCCGCTGAAGTTAAACCGCCATCAGCCACGCCGCCCGCGGCGGCGTCTTTTCCCCCACATGCTGCAAGCAGTCCACGCCTTGCCTTTCCCGAAAAATATGACGGCTCACCAGCGAAGTGCAAGGGTTTCCTTCTCCAGTGCTCTCTGTTCATTTCACAACAACCAACCCTGTATCCCACTGACGAGAGTCGCATTGCCTTCATATGCTCACTTCTGATCGGGAAAGCTTTAGAGTGGGCTACAACTGTGTGGATTAATGGCCGAGCTTCACACACCTCCCTTGAATCGTTCCTTCAGTGTTTCCGTGAGGTGTTCGAACATGCTGAGGGAGGCAAAGAGGTGGGTGAGCAGTTACTGGCACTCCGCCAGGGCAAACAGACTGCAGCTGAGTACGCCCTCACTTTCCGCACGCTGGCTGCACAAACTTCATGGGTTGACGACACATTAAAATTATTATTTCGCAAAGGATTAAACACGGATCTCCAGTCAGAATTGGCTTGTCGTGATGAAGGGAGGAGCCTGAACAACTTTATCGATCTAGCCATCCGCATCGACAATCTTCTCCGATCGAGACGTCCAGCTAGAAATTCATCATCCTTCTCTGCCCCTTCATCATTTCCCAACGAACCCGAGCCCATGCAAGTTGGTACCACTCACCTGACAGCAGAAGAGAGAGACAGACGCATGCAGCAGCGTCTATGTCTGTATTGTGGTCAGCCGGGACACCTGCGAGCTTCCTGCCCACGAGACCTACCAACCGCGACGCTACTGCGGTGAGTCCACCTGTTAATTCACCTCACATTCTGATCACGGCAGAACTGAAATATCATAATACGATTATCCAGACGGAAGCTATGATAGACTCTGGGGCCGCAGGCAATTTTATGGATTTAACTTTTGCACGAGCTCATGGCGTTCCACTCATCGCATGCAATTTTTTGTTGTCAGTGGCGGTGCTAGATGGACGCCCACTGGGGACCGGTCGAGTGCGTTACACCAGCGATGACGTCACTCTACAGATCGGCTCTCTTCACAAGGAATCCATGCGCTTCTTCCTCATCAAATCTCCACAACACCCCATCATTCTTGGTTCACCCTGGCTCAGACAGCACAACCCACGGATTTCCTGGTCGGATAACCAAATAACACACTGGTCAGAGCAATGTCAACAAACCTGTATCCAATCTCCCATACGCCCAGAATCGCACGTCACATCATCTGTGGCCACTTCACTTCCCGACACGCTGCCCTCTGAATATCAGGACAACCAGAGCTTCACAGCTACCACCACACCGCACCAGTGACTGTGCTATCGAGTTGATTCCTGGTTCAACGCCTCCCAGGGGGCGCATATTCCCACTATCCCAGCCTGAGTCTGAAGCTATGAGGAAGTACACTGAGGAGGAGTTAGCCAAGGGCTTCATTCAACCCTCTACATCTCCAGCATCAGCAGGCTTCTTCTTCGTGAAAAAGAAGGACGGTGGCTTAAGGCCCTGCATAGACTATCGCGGGCTCAACAATCTTATCCGAATACAAGAAGGGGATGAATCATTTGAATCATTTCATCAAATGATCATTGAATCATTTGAATCATGAATCATATCCAATCATTTCTGGTGGCCCTCCCTCTCTGCAGACATAGTCACGTACATCCAGAACTGTACCATCTGCCAAACCACGAAAGCATCCGGACAGGCACCCGCAGGTCTTCTTCAGCCTCTTCCAATTCCGCAACGCCCCTGGTCCCACATCGCCATTGACTTCATTACCGACCTCCCCAGCTCCCAAGGTAACACCACAATACTCACCGTCGTGGATCGCTTCTCCAAATCCTGCCGGTTCATCCCCTACCCAAATTACCCACAGCTCTGGAGGCCGCTGAACATTTGTGTCACTATGTTTTCCGCCTTTATGGTCTGCCGGAGGACATCGTCTCCGATCGGGGACCACAGTTTACGTCTCGTCTCTGGTCAGCTTTCTTCCAGAAGCTCAACATCAATGTCAGCCTGACCTCCGGCTACCATCCTGAGGCCAACGGGCAGGCCGAGAGACTTAACCAGGAGCTCATTCGATTTTTACGGTCATACTGCCATCACAACCAGACTGACTGGAGTCGATATCTCTTCTGGGCGGAATATGCACAAAACTCACTGCACAAGCCGGCAACTGGCCTCTCTCCCTTCAAGTGTGTGCTAGGTTACCAACCACCTCTCTTCCCCTGGTCTGGAGAACCCATGGATTTACCTGCAGTGGATCATTGGTTACGATGCAGCGAGGAGGTATGGGACGAAGCTCATGTACACCTCCAGAGGGCGGTCCGGCGATCCAAGGAACAGGTCGACCGCAATCGGCGACCACAGTAGAACTACCAGCCGGGTCAATGGGTGTGGCTCTCAACCAGGGACCTCCGCCTTCGCTTACCCTGCAAGAAACTCAGTCCTAGGTACGTGGGTCCATTCAAAATAACACGACAAATTACACCAGTATCTTACCGTCTAGCTCTACCTACTGAATATCGTATCTCACCCACATTCCATGTCTCTCTGCTTAAGCCCGCAGGTGGTCATAGGGGAGGGTAGAACCTAGAGGGGACCCGTGGTCAGAGACCCCCTCCTATCATCGTGGAAGGCGAGGAGGCCTATCAGGTACACAAACTTCTGGATTCCCGGCGCCGGGGCAGAATACTACAGTACTTGGTCGACTGGGAGGGGTTTGGCCCGGAGGAACGGTCCTGGGTCAATGCTGACGACATACTGGACCCCAACCTCATCACTGAATTCCATAGGACCAATCCGGAGCGTCCGGCCCCTCGTCCCCGTGGTAGACCCCGGCGTCGGCCGCCTCCTCGCTTCAGGAGCCGCTCGCAGGAGGGGGGCTCTGTCACAGAAACGGTCTCTGTGGCTCCCTCCTCTCACCACCTGAGGGCACCCTCACCGGAGTACTAACCACTTCTGGACTACATTTCCCACACCACATACCTGGACTGATTACTCGACCACGCCCACTCACACCTGTTCCCTATCCCACAGACTTTAAAAGACTCTCACAGCCCTTCGTGATTCGCGAAGTCTTGTTTTGCCTGGCTAACATTTCTGAGCGTTTTCTCCTGTGTATTGATCTCTTGTGTATGACCTTGGACTGCCTCAACCCTCTGAACCCTGTCTGCCGCCTACCTTGTGAACTCTCTGCCTGGATACTGATTACCTCTGTCTTGATTGCCGCCTGTCTCGACCCATTGCCTGGTACCGTTTCTGATTCTGCCTTGTCTATTACACTGCTGTTGCCGATCCCTGACTTTTGCCTGTACGACCACGAGTTACTAATAAAGCTGCAAATGGATCTCCCCGAGTCTGTCAGTCCGTTACAAAACTATACAGGGAACCCTCTCATTTGCTACATTACAATATTAGAGGTTACAATTAACAACAGAGGTATTATATTCAGCTGCTGCTTATTTTCAGATATAATGATTACACTCAAATAAAAACTGAAATGTATAAAACTTGCACTTGTCTTCATGGCAAATTTGCACAAACATATAATTAACAGTAAATAAGCTCCTCTCTGGTGTTTTTTATTTATTTTTATTTATATATATATATATATAGATAGATAGATAGATAGATAGATAGATAGATAACTAAGTAACTGTGAACATTGGAAAACATTCCTGAGGTAAAAGTGACATGATGTGACATTGTTCACAAGCTGTTTTATTGATGTCTTTCCATGGTTGAAACACAAATGAAGAGATTTCATGAGACATGATACATTCCGATAAGTTGTACAATATATTTCAACATACCTTTGATGTTCATGCATGTTTTTCGAGATATAACTATTGATGAGGAAGAAAAGACTTGTGCTCCATGCTGCCTCCTGAACTGAGCCATTACAGCGATCTGATGTCACATTTAAGAGCGTCAAAACGTTGTTTATTGTTTGAATTTCATGATAAAATGGACAGAATTTGAAAACTGAAACTTTAATTCTCATCAGAAGTAATAAAGCACAAATCATTTTGCGATTATTGGATGGGAGGCGCTACAAATAATATTTGATGTAGGAAAAAAAACACAGACCTGGCAACCCTGGCTTGAACTACGGTTCATAGGGTCAAAAAGAGCCTGCTTTAACATCACTATTTTTAAACTGTTAATGGGTTAAAATTCAACACAAGAGTTATTTTCTTCACACACAGTATGTATGAGTTAGCCTGACTTCGTCATACTCATATTCTAGGCAGAATGTGAGTCTGATACTGCTCCATTGCACTTGAATTATGGGGCGTGTCTTAACCGAACCAGTAAAAAAAACAAACTCTGCACTCAATTGGATAGACCTACAACCAATCAGAGCAACGCAGTAAGTGACGTATGTTGAACTTGTACTTAAACTTTTGCCGAATCCCGTTGGAAGGACGGCAAACACATCTTTCCCATCGACAAATGCCTTGATTGCGGTTCTTTGTTCGTCTTTTAAAATTAATGCGCTGTCGATTTCTTTTATTACAGACGTGATAGCGGAATCTAAACATCTTACTTCTCCAGCTGCAGTCATCGTTGGTGAAAACCAATTCAACCCAAGCGCTCTTTGATGACGTGGGTGGTTACGTAACCGCAGATAGCCTGTCCATCATCGATTAAAGCCCGCCCTGGCAATTTGATTGGCTCGGCCTTCTGGGAGCCGAGCATAATTACTCCACAATGGATTGAGTCCAGACCGAACTTCCCGTCCAAAAATGTTGTGGGATGGGTTCGGGCTGGCACCAGGCTATGTATGAGTTGCAGTCTGAACACGTCTTTCCGCACCCTTTTGATTGACAGGATATAATTGGCCCTGACCATCAGCAGTTTTTAAACAATTGGCCGATGGCCGATAGTGATAATAATAGCTTTTATCGGCCAATTGTTGGCCAATACATCGGTGCATCTCTATAAATTATGCATAATTACATTCAACTCAATCAAACCTAAATCAAACCTAATCAAACCTAATCCTAACCCTAGTAAGTATTTGTAAGAGCTTAACATTCCTCAGTACTTGTAATGTTTAATTACAGTGTAACAAAGACACCTTAAAAATAGTGTAACCATATATTCAGAATATATTGTTTTCTGTAATAAGCACTCCTTAAAAGTATGCTAAATTGTTCTTCTTTTTCACAAGTGACTGTAGTGAAACACAAGAAAATTACTAAAATATTATCAGTACAATATTAGTTTGAATTAGGCTGACAGTGCATTTTTTTGTACCAACTATTAGATTAAAGTTAGATGTACAGTATAAACCAATAAAAACTAATCTATTTTTTTTTTTATTATTAAAAACAAGTTCTTTCAATAGAATAAGATAAACAATAAAATAAAAATCTTTTGATTGCAAAACAATTTTAAATTCAGTAAATGCGTTTATAATATGCTTAATATATTTAATTCTTATATTAACGTGTTAACCCTAAATACTAAAATTTTCCATTAGAGGGGTCCTCTGGGGTTTCTATGGATTATATGTCTTGAATATTTATTATTATTATTATTATTATTATTATTATTGTTGTTGTTTTTTTTCTCTCTCTTGGGTGAGGGAATGTCACACAACTTGTCTATGTTGACATTGGTTTAATTTGGCAGCTTCTACCAAGTGGCAGATGAATACGCACAAAAATACTTTAATTAGACACATAAAATGTATTGTCAACAAAGAAAAATATTTGAAATCCTTTTGATAAGCCTATTTATATTGCCAACCTAACTAATTATAAAAAATAATTTGTGTTTCATTAGCATTAGCATTTTATTTATCACCTGTGACTTTACCAAACAGACCTGAGACACTTTTTTGTGACCAACCATTTGAGAAAAACAGTTTTATAAGAGCAGATAAACATCCCTACTGTTGATTCCATTGATCTTTTCCTATGGTTATATTTCAGCCATGAAGATCCTAACATGATGCCATTTCTGTCTTCCCTAAAGCTATCCATTCATCGCATCTGCCGAAGCATAATTCCACACGGGAGATATAAATTATGCATGACTTCATGGAGAAGCAGTGGTCTTCAAAGAGAGAGGCCACTACAATTACAGTAATGGGCTGAACTAGCCGCATCTCTTTATAGTCCATTATATCTTTCTTGTTAGTGTGTTTTGGCAAATCCTTTCTGACAAATGACGGTTCATTTTGAGCATGACCTTACTTCTATAAACACACTAGACTAATTTTCAATAAGCTGGTTTAAAATAAAGACAGTGATGAAATACAACTAGTTTCCCTCAACTGGTTTTACAGCAATTTAAACTAGATGCACAGGATGTGCTCCTTCTAATGCAGTTCTTGTAAACAGTTTACCCTTTTAATGGTAAGTGGCGTCCCTGTAGAAAATTATACTGACATGTTTCACTAGTAACTAATAATTTGTCATTGCAAAGAGTTTATTTACCATGCAACAGTTCCATGGTATTTGTTATTTGTGGTGTGTGTTTGCTATCTTTGTGCCCAAATACAAACAGGTATCATTCAAACCTGTTTGTATTTGGGCACAAAGATAGCAAACACACACCACAAATAACAAATGGCACACACACAAACTTTAATGTTTTCCTACTGAATATGAACAAAAGCATTATTATTAGGAGGAGCAGCAGTAAGATATTTTATATATTAGATAGTTTTGAACTTACCAAGGTATTGCCCTCTTAGAGAGACGTTCAAACATCCAAAACAGCTTTTTTTTTTTTTTTTTTTTTTTTTTTTTTTTTTTTTGAAGAATAATCAAAGGATTTTTTTTCCTTAAACAGTGCTGAATCTAATTAGACACATGTTGGCAATTTAGCCATGTTTATGACTGTGCCACAGACACATTTAAGCTCTTAACCTTTAAGTTTGAAATGCAACAGCTGATAATGATCTTGAGTTTTACCTTTATTATGAGAAAATTGATGTAATCATCCATGTAGCTCTACCTACTAATCGCACATCTAATCCAAGGAGACCTCTAGTCTGTCTGTCTTTCACCTTTATTCGCATCTGAATTGTCTGCAATGTATGCTTTGAAAACACTTGCATTTATAACTACTCAAAGACAAGTGAACAGAGTTTTATTAAGTTTGCCAGAAATTCAGTACAGCATTGCCTGATCGGGAAAAATCCCATGTTTACTTTACAGAAGTTCAAGGCCTTGGGTTTGGCACTGCGCTGAGGTTTCCCACAGCTGTATATTATTATTGTCAAATGGTGGTTCACATGAGAAAACTCATCCACATGAGCAAATCATCCTCTGCTGACAGTATCGAGAATTTGACATGAGACAAGACTGTCTTTAGTTTAAAATGTTTTATTATTATTTTTTAAATACTATTTTTAAAATACTATTTTACACTGTAAAGATGAATTTTCTAAGTTAAAACAAAGATTTTTGGTTTTACAAGAAAATATGATCACACTTTACATTGGGGCCTTAACTACTGTACTGTATGTACTTAACCATTTGATACAATGTATTTATTATGTACATACATGTTGGTGCATTGCAATTGCATTTAAACTACTTGTATTTACACTGTTAACTTTACCACTGTAACCCAACCATTACCCAAAACCTAACTCTAACCCCTATAACCCTATACCTACCTTTACTCCTAAACCTTACCAAACCTCAAAATCATTGGCAGTAAATGTGGGAATTTTCCATAACAACGTGGTTACACAGTAAATCTATAGTCTTGTAGATATTTAATGTTAGTACATAGAAGTTAATGCTGCACAAAATGAATCATGTATATGCGCTTGAGGTGGATAATTTTTTATTCAGCTAAATAAAATGCACATAAACTGTGATGGGAAAAAAAAAAAAAAAATTACAAAAGAAACTCTTTATTAGGAATATAAGATGTGCATTTAAAAAAGTATGTGACTGAATAATTCATTCATACCTGGAATAATCTTTGGACTAAGTGTTGCATCTGAAATGTTGCTCTGATCATTCTGAAATTTGGTGTTCTAAAATTTCAAAGCCAGATTGTAATCAAATCAGTCAAATGCAAACTTGAACTGTGTTGAAGAGCCGTTGTTTTGACACTTTTGAAATGTATATTAGATCAGCACTACAAAGTCATAACTATGGAGGAACATATAGCCTATATAATAATAAATAATACAGTATTTCACAATTGCTAAAACACATTTCTTGAAACCATCACTCATTTTCTCAAAACATTAAACACAAATCCATTCTTCAAACTAATTTCACAAAACCTCTGACTCTTATGGCAAAATCAAACAAAGCTTTCAGATCATACACACATTAAACAATATATAAACACTACAGATCATTCATTAGACACTACATGAAAAAATGGAAAACACAACATCCAGAACATGAGGTTACAGAAAAAAAAGTATATTGTAACACAGTAAATACATTTTGCCATTACATAAAATGTATAGAAATCACAAGTAATGTGAATTTATAGTATACTGTATGTACTGCGAGTACAGTATTATATTCAATATTATATAGTATTGAATGTCTGCATATACAGTACTTACATACTGCAAACATACAGCAGTGTAAATGCAAATGACTAAAAGGTCAAAGAAAACTCTAAATGAAAAGCATGATACAGTACACACACACACACACACACACACAAACAAAGTACAGAGTCAGTGAGAGATTCATTCTGCTTCAGCATCACGTCTTCATGTTGGGTCCGGCCTAAATCAAGTCAAGTCACCTTTATTTCAATTGCAATTCATACTACACAGATACTAGTCTAGTCTAGTATAGTATAGTATAGTGTATAGTATAGTGTAGTATAGTATAGTATAGTATAGTATAGTATAGTATAGTATAGTATAGTCAAAACAGCTTTACAGTGATAACAGGCACATGATGATCAGTAATGCAAAGAGGGTTCATTTTGGCTGTACAACTCTAAAAGAAAATAGTGTCATTGTTCAGCTGAAGTCAGTTCAGTGTTGATTCACTTACATTGTAAAGACCATCAATTATTATGTAAATGACTGTAATTATTTTCCTCTATAAAGCAGTTCTGCAGAAAACAGAGATGTCATCATCTAGGCTAGCTTAGTTCAGTTCTCATCCTATAATGTCAGTACTGTCAGATCAATAATATTGTTGAATATTATTGAATTGTTGAGGACATTTTCCACATCACAGGCAATGTCGTCTCTTGCCAGGCAAAGGGAAAAAGCTGTGCCGGATCCAGTCTTGACAGCCTTGTCTCCACACCCCTTGCTCTTTCTCCTCATCATCCTCTTACACGTACTCTTCCTCCTCTACTGTTCAGATTGTTTCCATCTATTGTTGGTATCATCATTCAGCACCTGTGTCACCTGTGCACTCTGAACTGACCTATATTTTATAGAGCTGGTTTGATCACATCATTAGAAATAAGTGTGAATAATTTTGAGTCATTGTTTTTAAAGGATGACAACTGTGTTGTAGTTGTTTAACTTTTGCCACATGTATTTACCATTTTGCAACACAGTGCAAAATGTGTTTTAGTGAGTAAGAATGTGTTTAGAGTTTTGCAAAAAGAGTGGATGAGATTTGCAAACAGTGTCTTAACTACCTGAACTTGTTTAAGGTTTTGCCTACAAAGTGACTGATTCGACAAATGGGTTTAGGCCACTGAGCATTGGGTTCAGAGAATGGGGTTTAGTGTTTTAGCAATTGTGAAATACTGTAATAAACGTTATTTTATATAGCGCCTTTAAAAGTAACATCTCAAAGCGCTTTACAGACCTAGAGATAAAAATGAAATAAAGATCATATACATAGCAGTACATGTACATGTACACCCACATATACATATATATATATATATATATATATATATACATATATATATATACACACACATATATATATATATATATATATGCATATATACACACACATATACCCACATACACCTAAAACAATTAAATCACATAAATGCTATCCTAAAAAAGTGGGTTTTAAGAACTGACTTAAAAACACTAAAAGATTTGACCTGTCTAATCTCAATAGGGAGAGAATTCCAAAGTGTATAGGTGCACAAACGAAAAAAGCCTGGTCACCCATAGAGCGCAAATGAGTAGGAGGAAGAACCAATAGGCCAGAATCGGAGGAACAGAGATCACGTCTCGGAGTATAGACAGTTAAAAGTTGTGACAAATAATGCGGAGCCATTCCATGTAAGTCAGCATAAGAATTTTAAAATCAATCCGGAACCTGACAGGGAGCCAGTGTAGAGACAGGGTCACAGTGCTGCCAGAACTGTGACACGCATATGTGATGTCGTTCCCAGAAATTATACATTTTAGACCATGCTTAGACATAGGACCATGTTTTGTCTGCCTGTTTTAAAGCGTTAGTATCTTATTAACATCAAAGCTTGAATTGCTAGAATTTCCAGGGAAGTGATGAGTTTGTTCTTTAAAACCGAAGGTACGGTGAATAATTGCACATTCCCATCCACTTGTTATGCGCATTATATCTTGTCGTGATGGAGCCTTGTGAGAGAGTTAATTGTTGGACAGTTTATTATATGCTGTGAGGATATGCAAAAGAATTGATGATCTCATATGGGGACTTAACAGCTGCTATGCCCATACGCCAGTGCGGCAACCTCCACATACAGTATATCCTACCTGCAGGCGCCCGCTAATTAAGCACTGATGGCAACACTATCAACACCTAAATGAATCTGCAGTGGTCAGGTGGTACAGTGGTTATATGGTACATGTATAGGAGCTCTCAGAAAATTCCCAGTTTACAAGTTGTAATTATGAATTCTACGAGGACGTGAGCGCTTTACAAGTAGGAATCTTGTAATTACGGTAATTACTACACGGTGTGAATACACCTTTAAGCAACCTAATGTAAAGTGTAACTGAAAATACTACTTCAGTCCTTCTACATTTGTTAACTGAATTCGTTACTTGCTGTTTCTTTATAATTATTTGTGAAATTTACTAGAAATTTCTGAGTGAAAATTGTTTCAAAGTAAATCCTACACCTTGTTTTCAGTGTATCTTAAATAGAAAAGGTATTCAATGTTGTCAGATAAACACTACTCACTCTTGAGAAAAGACAAGCCAATGTACTGTTAATTGAAGGAATTTGCTGTATTGATTGTTCACAGTCGTTTACCTATATTTCAATTGTGTGTTGCACTGTGCTGTGTTTTAGGGTTTAAGGAAATGTCTGTAAATGTAACTCTTTCCCTACCATCGACTGATTTTTCCGTCATTTATGTCAAGCTTCCCTGCCATTGATGGAATTTCCTAGCAATCAGTGTTTTTACTGTTATACTGCGGGGCTGCTATTATGCATTTTCTGAAAGAGTACAGAATCTTCCAAGCGTGTCCAACTGTATCTCGCAGTACTACAAACAATGCCCCTACAAAGCAGCAGATGCTTCGAGTCATCCTATTTGTTTTTCATCCATTTTTAAAATATTTTAATTATGGAAATCTACAGTCAATTTTTATTTTATTGAAGGGGTAGGGTTAGGTTAAGGTTTAGGGTTGGGGGTAGGTTTTTAGCTACAATTACCATCTGTTTTTGATAATTTCTTTTATGCTTTACTAACTCTTATTTCATACTAAAATAAGATTTGAAAGCAATATAAGTTACCCTTACAAACATTTCATACATAAAACATAAAATGTACTTGAAAAGATTGTTTCAGTCAATGACATCCTCGCTTGTTCCTTTGCGGGAGGCTTAACTTGTAGTAGTAGTAGTAACTTGTGGGGGCATGGTTTGTAGTACTGCGGGATGCAGACAGACCCTTCTCGAAACTCTGGATCCAAAAACAATCCAAAGAAGAAGAGCTACAGGACTGTTTAGCTTTGGGGGTGTTGATGGACTTGATCTATTCTCTCTATGTTTTAATCATCATTCTGAATCTGATCCGGATGAAGTCTTGGATGAAGTCTTCATACATTCTTCTTTTATCCCACATTGATAAAAGAAGAATGTATGAAGCATAAAATGTTATTGTATGTTCAGATATCCATACAATCAAATATTCTGGGAGTCTTGAGCTTTGTTTATCAGAATATTTAAGACTTGAATAACTTGCAGTGATTGATAAGTGTTTTTGAGAATCTTTACACTAGTCTGGAATGTGAGCTATTGTTAATTATAAATTTCTATTAAAAAACTGCCTTAAATGAAAGAATTGTATTAACAAATGTCTCAGGTTACACATGTAGCCATGGTCCCCTGAGAAGGGGAACACGACACCTCGTCCTCTAGAGGACACTTTGGGAAATACCTCCAGTGTCTGAAGCATGTGTCATTGACAAACAATGTCATTGGCCGACAACAATCCGTGAAATCAGTAATGGTATGACCGTGAGTATAAACAGGCACCTTATTAGAAGTCACCAACTTCTTTGCCTGAAGGAGACGTTGACAGGCAGGCCCGATGCATGGCAGAGAGACACAGTGTCTCATTTCCCATCTCAGGGAACCATGGTTACATGCATTATCTGAGGCATTACCTTTCGAATGGGAACTCGCACTGAATCCTCTACAGGACACTTTGCCATGTTAAAGGTGCCCTAGAATCAGAATTTGAATTTACCTCGGCATAGTTGAATAACAAGAGTTCAGTACATGGAAAAGACATACATTGAGTTTCAAACCCCATTGTTTCCTCCTTCTTATGTAAATCTCATTTGTTTAAAAGACTTCCGGAAAACACTCGGATCTCAACATAACACCGACTGTTACGTAAAAGTCGGGATCATTAATATGTATGACCCCAATATTTGCATAATGCCAGCCCATTCGACGCATCAGACAAGGAAAGGCAGTATCAACGGCTGGATCTGTGCACAGACAAGGTAAGCAAGCAAGAACAAATGGCAGATGGAGCAATAATAACTGACATGATCCATGATATCATGATATTTTTAGTGATATTTGTAAATTGTCTTTCTAAATGTTTCATTAGCATGTTGCTAATATACTGTTAAATGAGGTTAAAGTTACCATCATTTCTTACTGTATTCACGGAAACGAGAGTCGTTGCTATTTTCATTTTTAAACATGTGCAGTCTGTATAATGCATAAACACAACTTCATTCTTTATAAATCTCTCCAACAGTGTGTAATGTTAGCTTTAGCCACAGAGCATAGCCTCAAACTCACACAGAATCAAACGTAACTATCTAAATAAATACTTTACTCACATAATTCGAAGCATGCATACAGCACGCATGACGAACATCTTGTAAAGATCCATTTGAGGGTTATATTAGCTGTGTGAACTTTGTTTATGCGATGTATATATAGTCGAGAGCTCGTGGGGCAGAGAGAGCGCATCTCTTAAAGGGGCGGCGCACTGAAAAAATCAGTGCATAGTTAATGATGCCCCAAAATAGGCAGCTAAAAAAATTTGTAAAAAAAAATCTATGGGGTATTTTGAGCTGAAACTTCACAGACACATTCAGGGGACACCTAGGACTTATATTACATCTTGTAAAAAAACAATCTAGGGCACCTTTAAGGGAATAACTGTCTAAATGGCTGTGACAAGCACAAAACGAGGCTCAATGGACTTAGATGCCGTAGTCAGAATCCCCTTTAATCAGGTCAACAGAATTGTCAGTGACATTATTTCCTGTGGCTACCACCACACAAGCTTCAAGCCTTATTACTTTAAAGCTCAAAGTTCTGGGAATGCTAGCCTCTGTGGCAGACATTATCTTTAAGAGAATACTGGCACAAGGAAACAATGGTTTCTTCACCTGTCACTCATAACCTAAGGGAGCTGTCTACTTAAGAGACTCGCTATCAGGTGGAGACAGCTTCGATCTTGGTGTAAACACATGAAGGACAGTCTGCTTGTAAAACCCAGCCTGCAATTCATAAGCTAGCCTACTTTGAAACTCACTATAGGGGGAGGCATGAACCTTATATATATATATATATATATATATATATATATATATATATATATATATATATATATATATATATATATATATACATACACACACACACTGATCAGGCATAACATTATGACCACCTTCCTAATATTGTTGGTCCCCCTTTTGCTGCCAAAACAGCCCTGACCCATCGAGGCATGGACTCCACTAGACTCCTGAAGGTGTGCTGTGATATCTGGCACCAAGATGTTAGCAGCAGATCCTTTAAGTCCTGTAAGTTTGCGGACTTGTTTGTTCAGCACATCTTACAGATGCTCGATTGGACTTGAGATCTGGGGAATTTGGAGGCCAAGTCAACACCTCAAACTCGCTTGTTGTGCTCCTCAAACCATTCCTGAATCATTTTTTGCTTTGTGGCCGAAGCACATTATTCTGCTGAAAGAGGCCACAGCCACCAGGGAATACCGTTTCCATGAAAGGGTGTACATGGTCTGCAACAATGCTTAGGTAGGTGGTACGTGTCAAAGTGAAATCCACATAGATTTCAGGACCCAAGGTTTCCCAGCAGAACATTGCCCAAAGCATCACACTGTCTCTGTCAGCTTGGCTTCTTCCCATAGTGCATCCTGGTGCCATGTGTACCCGAGGTAAGCCTCGCACATGCACTCGGCCATCCACATGATGTAAAAGAAAACGTTATTCATCAGACCAGGCCACCTTCTTCCATTTCTCCGTGGTCCAGTTCTGATGCTCACATGCCCACTGTTGGCACTTTCAGGTGGTGGCACCCTGACTGGTCTGCGGCTATGCAGCCCCATACACAACAAACTGCGTTACACTGTGTATTCTGACACCATTCTATCAGAACCAGCATTAACTTTTTGAGCAATTTGAGCTACAGTAGCTCGTCTGTTGGATCGGAACCACATGGGCCAACCTTCGCTCCCCACGTGCAGGCAATGAGTCCTTGGCCACCCATGATCCTGTCGCTGGTTCACTGTTCCTTCCTTGGACCACTTTGATAGATACTGACCACTGCAGACCGGCTGCAGTTTTGGAGATACTCTGACCCAGTCGTCTAGCCATCACAATTTGGCCCTTGTCAAACTCACACAAATCCTTATGTTTGCCCATTTTTTTCTGCTTCTAACACATCAACTTTGAGGACAAAATGTTTACTTGCTGCCTAATATATCCCACCCACTAACAGTGGGTTATCTTATCTCTTCATCACGGCACCTGTTAGTGGGTGGGATATATTAGGCAGCAAGTGAACATTTTGTATATATATATATATATATATATTGGGATCTAGTTCAAACCCTAAACCCTGTAAAACTAGTAAGAAGGAATGCAACACTTAGGCAAAGAGCCACTTCTCACCAGGGCCAGAATTGGGTTTTCTGAGGAGAAGAGGACTCAGCAGAAAGACTGATCGAGAGGAATGCAATGGTCACCCAAGACTGATATCCAGATTAGACTAGGTTAGAATCAGGGACGATAGACCCTAAAAATACTTCTGAGGTAGGGTGACTATGCCCACTAGTGGAAACTAGAAAAGACTGCAATAAAAAGCTGTGCTATAGTTTCCGAGGTCTGCCTAAACCAGAACAGAGCATGGAGGTCCAAAGAAAGAAAGGTGTCCCATTAACGGGAAGGTACCCCCTACGATAGCCCCTGTAGTGTGGGGATCATCTCAAGCTCTCTTGTAGGCCCCAAGTGGGAGAGTTTCTCCTGTTTCTACTTCACTGCTTATACAAGGGAGCCGCCTACTTAGTAACCCATATAGGGGAGGCAGCTACAAACCTGTGAGTATGCTAAAGTTTGAATCCTAGGCAAACTGCCTATTAAAAACCCCAAAAGGGTGGCAGTTCCCTCTGGATAAATGAAGGAGCCTCCTGCTTAAGGGACCCCAGCTCTAGAAAAGGCACTATGACTTCATTGCCACAAGGGAGCTGCCTACTTATAAGGCAGCAATAACCTTGAACTTTAACATACTAGAAAAAGAGAGACGCCTGCCTAAAACTTGAAGACAGCTGCCCAAGATTTAAGGATGCTACTTGATTATACATAAGTCACATTACCTTGGAGATCATTGTTTGACTCCTCCTGCGCTCTGCCTCCACCTTGACCCGCCACACTGCAATGGTGGCCATGAACCTGACACAGAGAGTAGGTGCTTAACTCTCATCTCTCATGTGAGAGTCAAGCCTGGGTGGAACAAATCACAGCAACCGCATTACACAATTGCATTTTCCCCCTCTGTCAGCAAACTCTGTCTCAATGCACCAAGCGCACCTGACACATGCATCCTGAAAATGTTGCCAGATGTTTCTTCATTATATTCAATTCACGAATGCAAACAAATGGATCCTGAAGACAAAAGAAATTGGTGATGGATCTAATCAGTCCATTTATACTCCCGGTGTATAGTAGTGACGTCACAGACTGTCACCAATGACATTGTTGAGTTTTAAAATGCTTCAACAATGGTTACGCTGGATGGATTCCCCAAAGTGCTTTAGAGGATGCAGTACGAGTTCCCATTCAAATGGAACATAAATTTATCTTACGCCTGAAAGAGTTGCTTTGAATACTTTGTATTGATGCAAGATCACTGTCACACGGAAATTTACTCTGAAATTCACAATGCAAGTGTCATTACCTAAACTGAAATGCACAGATTGTAGAAATACATTACTGTAAGATAAATGTTTCAAAAAATAGTTTGCTACATTCTTGTCCCATGCTACATTATAGTTTGGCTACATTATTGTCTCATTATTTCATGCTTAAGTGGCATCCAGTTATCATTTTGAAAATATAAATGATTATATCACATTTTTAATTTAGGTTTTGTGTCAAATGTATTAAGATTTGGTAGTATGAGCCAAAAAAATATTTTCAGCTGATATTACTTATTATATTAATAATAATAATGATATGGATAATTGATAATGAAGGCTAAAGTTGAACTCATTGCAGTACATTGTGAGATCAGCTTAGTTGAATACTACAAATTTTTTCCAAATGTATCTGGATATTCTATGCATAAAGCATAATATTTGCTTAAACAACATATACTGCAGAAACAGTAATATCACATATTAAAAAAGTACATCCTCTTTGAATTATATAGTTTTGCATATCAGGACATAATAATAAAAAAAAAAAATCTGGTCCTGAGCAGGTCTTAAAATTAGGTAAATACAACCTCAGATAAACAACAATACATGACATATTGCACTGTGTCATTATTTATTTAACAAAAATGGAGAAGCCGTGTGAAAAATTAATTACACCCCATGATTCAATAGCTTGTAGAACCACCTTTAGCAGCATTAACTTTAAGTAATAATTTTCTACATGACTTATCAATCGCTCACATCATTGTGGAGGAATTTTGGCCGACGTTGTCTTCTTTACAACGTTGCTTCAGTTCATTGAGGTTTGTGGCATGTTTATGCACAGCTCTCTGACAGTCATACTGATTCTTTTCTTTTTCAGACATTCTTCTCATAAAGATGACAATGTTGTTGAAATGATCCCCATTCACACGGATCCATAAAATGATTAAAAATGCAGTATTATTCATGCCAGGCCAGTAGTTGTCGATGTCACTTTGTAAAGAAACACTACACACCTATAGCCTGTCCAGTAATATGCATGATGTCACCGCTTTCAAAAATTTGCGTATCGTAGGTTACACTGAGACGATAACGGCATAGTTTTCAAAAACTTGCACTTTGAATCCTGTTTTCAAAATTTTTCATTTTCAGGCCCCTAAAACACCATTGTCGTGTAAACGAATAGCCAAAAAGCATAAAAAGTTTTCAGTGTTTAGTTGAAAACGGTGTTGTGTAAATGGCCCCTCAGTTTTTCACACAAGGCTTCTTCATTTTGGCCTTTTTTGTTTTTTAAATAATGACACAAAGTAATATGTTGTTTGTTGTTGTTCATCTGAGGTTGTATTTACCAAATTTTAAGACTAGATGATTTTTTTTATTATCTCCTAATACGTAAAACCATAGAATTCAAAGAGGCTGTACTTTCTTTTTCACATGACTGTATATAGATTGTATATAGAATTTTATAGAGTATCGCAGTATGCTATTCCAAACATAGCCACAATCTAATGGCTTGTTTCCACTGGTCCGGTTCAGTACAGGTCAGTACGGTACGCAATTTTTGTCGTTTCCATTGTCAGAAGTTGCAAATGGTACCATAATTCCGAACCATACCATACCACTTTTTGGGACCCTTCCATTGGGGTACCTAGCACAATAGTACCAATAGTACCGGTACCAAAAGGGTGGAGCTACAGTCACTGTGAAAATGTTGATTGGTTGACAGAATCGTCACTTGCGCATGCTACAAGGTGAATGACAACACAATACCGTTGCAAAACAATGTGTATTTTTCAGCTGTTTCATTTTCAGAGCAAACCAGAGCTGTGAAAACAAAGCAGCCATTGTGTAGACAATCTGTAATTGTTTGCTTCACATGCTGGTAAAAAAAAAAAAAAAAAAAAGGGGGGGGGGGGTGTTGTTGGACCACTTGTAATGGCCTATCAGTTGCTGCTATTATGGGAAGACAGCCTCTTGAATGACGACACATTTTGTAACATTACATCATAGTATATGGAGAGTGTTTTACTCTGAATGCAAATCTTTTATCATTATTATGAATTACTCTATAATACCAATTTGCTGTTCGTCCATGAATGGTGTACTTATGGAGGCTCTCTGAGGGTTAGGGGTTAACATCACTATCTTTGTCTTTCACTGGAAAGACTCTGTCTGAAGGGGTCCAGACTGCAGAATGATTTCAACTGAAAAAAATCCCATTAAAATCCCATTTTAACCTGGAAATAAATAGAAGGTTTAAAGAATTGGAGGGTTACTTACTTTCATTGAAGTGCAGGATGCATTTTGGATCATTCTCAAATCATGATTCAAGCTTACATTGAAAGCTTTCAAATGCCGTCTCTTGATGTTCTTTACCTCAGACACAAGCAAAGTTGATTTAATGGATGATAAACATTTATTTGAATCTCTGGACAACACAGTAACAATGATCATGACTTTTTGACTGCGTCAGCAAATAACATCTAATCAAACCAGAAGGTCAGAATGACTTTGTGAACAGGAATATTTGCCTGATGTCTGTTTATTTACTGTATGTTAAATGGAACCAGCAGCACATACTGACCATGTTAGACACATATGAAGTGTTCTGGATAGCAGCTGTGGAGAAGAACAGACTGCTGCTTTGATGTCTCATTGTTTTATACTCATGCAACCATCTTCATTAACTCTGATTTAACACAGAACACATTGTACTAAGTATTGTCACCTTAACATGCTTAAGTACATACACTTTGTCATTTATCATCATATTTTTCATTGCATCTTTAAAAGTTATTTATTTCACAAATATTAAATGACAAAAAAAGCTTTTCTTTGAATTCAAACAGACTTTTATTGTCAAAAATGTGCAACAGATGTAAGAATTCTCTGATAGATGTCAGAATTCCACAGATGATTATCTTTATATGTGAAAAAAAGAGTGTTCTTGGACTTCTAAATACTAAGCAGATCTGTATCATGACATAGTACGTGGCACTTGTTTATTCGGATTGGTCTGCCATGGCATTCTGTGTCCAAATGTGTTATACAGTTATTGTGATATAAAATTATACTTGTACAGGTACACTGATATTGTCATGAGCCGGGTTTGATTATTTCTTTGTTTTCTGCTTTTCTCCCTGTCCTCTATGCTGATTTGTTTCAGCTGTTTTTCTGTCGGCGTTTGCGCTCTCGCGTCCGCACCTGTTCTGTGTCTTCGTTGATTGTTCTGGCTATTTCTCCCTGCTGTTTGTTCCTGTCTTTGTCGGATGATTACCTACATGTGTGTGTGGCATACGTCTATAGAACCTCTCTGCAATCATTAACCTACTGTTTGTGTATGATCAATCTTCGTCCCATTTCCAGTACCTGTCTCGTGGTCCGTCTATCTGTGCCTTCTGTCTACGAGCCTGGTTCCTACCATCTGCCAGGTTTGGTGTTCTCCATCTACCACCTGAGGCACGCCCAGATCAGCCACTGAGCTCCTGTGTTCCGTGAGCTTCCATCAGGGAACAAACTACTTCATGTTCTTCTGTATACCAGCTGCAGCGGTCCAGTGTGACGACGCCTGGCAGTCTGTTTTCTCTGAATACACACAGTAAGATTTGCTCCTTCGCTTCTGGGTCTTCTGCTGTCACATAACAGAATTATCCGATCAAATGGACCTGGTGAATTTGGCATCCGTCTGTTCCGCCGTCAGATGGCAGGGAATTTTGTTGGGCAGACACGATCAAGAGCTCTCCGCAACCAGGCACGCAGTGGAGAGTCTCGCTGCCCAGGTAATGGACTTGAGTACTCACTTGCAATGTCTTCACCGAGATCAGCCTAATCCACCGACTTCCTGCGGAACTTCCGAACCGAGAGTCAACAACCCTCTGCGCTATTCGGGTGAGCCCACTGAATGCAGAGCCTTTCTAACCCAGTGTGAGGTTGTTTTTTCCCTTCAGCCCACTACGTATGCGGCTGACCATGCCAGGATTGCTTTTGTCATTTCTCTATTGACTGGAAGGGCGCATGACTGGGCTACGGCTGTCTGGGAGGCGGAGGCTGCCTGCTGTCACAGTTTCTTTGCTTTTAAGCAGAAGATGAACAAAGTATTCGATCAATCTGTTTTTGGACGTGAAGCTTTGCGTCTGCTCGCTGTGCTGTGCCAGGGGAAACGTTCCGTTCCTGACTACGCCATCGAATTCCGCACTCTCTCTGCGACATGTGAGTGGAACGAACCAGCCCTTACTGCTCGTTTCCTGGAGGGATTGAACCCCGATCTCAAGGATGAGATTTATGCGCGTTTTGATCAGCTGGTGGAATTGGCTGTCAGACTGGGCAAGCTATCTGACTTACGGCGCCGTGTCTGTGATGTGCCATCTGTACCACCCACTCCTTCTCCTGCTGATGACACTCCGTTTGAAGATGCACAGTTTCCCGAACCCATGCATTCGGGAACTCCGTGGCGGGAGTTCAGACTGCTCCTGCCAACTCCAGCGCCGCATTTTGCACAGGCCATGCACGTACTGCAGTCGTTCAGACCCGTTAAAAGGAAGCGCTCGTCAGTAGAACAGGGAGTACTGTCGAGCGCTACTTCACACTCCCCTCCTGCTAGGACTGTCACCTCACTTCCTGTCACCGGGATCGGAGGGTAACTTCATGGATGAGGATTGGGCCTGGGAGAGAAACATTCCTGTTCGCAAGTTAGAAGATCCTACCCCTGTGATCGCACTTGATGGCAGCGAGCTGTCAAGAATTCGCCAAGTCACCGTTCCGGTGACTCTCACCATCTCTGGCAATCATCAAGAGACTATTTCTTTTTCTATTTTACGTTCTAGTGTTGCCCCTGTTGTTTTGGGTCATCCTTCGCTCGTTCAACATAATCCTCAGAAACTTATCATGTCATGTTCAATGTCTTGTGTCTGCTGTTCCTGCCGTTTCCTCTGTTTCTGTGTTGCAGGAGGAGCCTGGTGATTTGTCTGGAGTGCCGGAGGAGTACCACGATCTGCGGGCTGTGTTCAGTCGTTCCCGGGCTGCCTCTCTTCCTCCTCATCGCCCGTACGACTATAGTATTGAACTCCTTCCCGGTACCACCCCTCCTCGTGGCCAGTTGTATTCGTTATCCACACCTGAACACAAAGCTCTCGAGAAATACCTCGCTGGTACCATTGTTCCATCTTCTTCGCCCGCCGGTGCAGGGTTTTTCTTCGTGAAAAAAAAGGACGGGTCCTTGCGTCCTTGTATTGATTATCGAGGGCTGAATGTCATAACAGTCAAGAACCCTTATCCCTTGCCTCTTATGTCATCGGCTTTTCAGATCTTACAGGGAGCTAAGGTCTTCACGAAGCTTGACCTCCGTAACGCTTACCATTTGGTTTGTATTAAGGAGGGCGACGAATGGAAGACGGTGTTTAACACACCTCTTGGGCACTTTGAATATCGGGTTCTTCCATTCGGCCTAGTCAACGCACCAGCTGTTTTTCAGGCGCTGGTAAATGACGTCTTAAGAGACATGTTTAATATTTTTGTTTTTGTCTACCTAGACGATATTTCGATTTTCTCGCCTTCTCTCCAGGTGCATGTCCAGCAAGTTCGTTGCGTCCTACAGCGCCTCTTAGAGAATAGGCTCTTCGTAAAGGCAGAGAAGTGTGTCTTTCACGTCCAGTCAGTAACGTTCCTTGGCTCGGTGGTGTCTGCTGATGGCATCAGTATGGACCCTGCCAAGGTGTGTGCAGTCATTGAGTGGCCCGTTCCCGACTCCCGAACTGCACTCCAACTATTTTTGAAGTTTGCTAGTTTTTATCGGCGTTTTATCTCTGATTTCAGTCTCATTGCAGCGCCCCTGACCGTTCTCACCTCGTCTAAGACGCGCTTCATCTGGACCGATGCTGCTCAGCTCGCATTTGATAAACTTAAGGAGATGTTCACCTCAGCCCCTATACTCATCCCGGGAGACAATTTATAGTCGAGGTTGATGCCTCTGATGTGGCTGTAGGCGCGGTACTTTCTCAGCATTCACCCATCGATGAAAAGGTCCATCCGTGCACTTATTTTTCCCTTTGACTTTCGCCGGCCGAACGCAATTATGATATCGGCAATCGCGAGCTTCTTGCCATTCGATTGGTTTTGGGTGAGTGGCGACACTGGTTAGAGGGTTCCGCTGTTCCGTTCATTGTATGGACGGATCACAGGAACCCTGAGTATATCCGAACGGCTAAGCGACTAAATGCCCGCCAGGCTTGTTGGGTGCTTTTTTTCGTCGCTTTAACTTTACTATTTCGTACCGGCTCGGCGCTAAGAACACAAAGCCTGATGCTCTCTCTCGCCAGTTCGGTACCACCTCGGAACCTGGGGAATCGAAAGGCAGGTAAAGTCGGCACTAACCAATGTTTCTGTTCCTCGTCAATGCCCCCAGGATCTGTTATTCGTTCCCAAGTCTATTCGTCCTGCTGTCCTCCACTAGGGGCATTCAAGGGCTCGTGATGTGAGCCAGTTCGTCACCTCTTGTGCTATATGCGCTCAGACTAAGTCAAGTAGTTCTCCTCCCGCCGGACTTCTTAGACCTCTCCCGATTCCGTCTCGTCCATGGTCCCATATCGCCATGGATTTCGTGACCGGTCTTCCATCATCGGCCAATAACACAGTCATTCTAACCATTGTTGATCGTTTTTTCTAAAGCCGCCCACTTTGTCCCGCTCTGTAAACTCCCCTCGGCTAAAGAGATGGCTCAGATAATCACTGAGCACGTCTTCCGTCTGCATGGCCTCCCCTCGGATATTGTCTCGGACAGGGGCCCTCAATTCGCATCACAATTCTGGAGGAAATTCTGCCACCAGATTGGCACTTCGGCCAGTTTGTCATCAGGATTCCATCCTCAAACTAATGGGCAAGCTGAACGCACAAAACAAATTCTAGGGCGTATGCTCTGTACTTTGGCCTTTCGCAATCCCTCGTCCTGGAGCGAACAGTTACCATGGGTCAAGTATGCCCATAATACTCTTCCCTCCTCAGCCACAGGGTTATCACCATTCCAATCTTCTCTCGGTTATCATCAGTCACCTGTTTCCCTCCCAGGAGACTGAGGCCTCTGATCCTTCAGTCCAGGCGTTTATCCGTCATTGCCAGCGCACCTGGAGGACAATGAGATCCGCTCTGTGCCGCAACAGAGAGCGCACACGTAGTACTGCCAATCGCCGTCGCATCAAAGCACCCAGACACGTTTGCAGCCAAAAGATATGGCTTTCCACTCGGGATTTACCCCTGCAGTGCGAGTCCCACAAATTAGCTCTGCGCTTCATCAGTCCCTTTTCCATTACCAAAGTTCTTAGTCCTTTGGCCGTCAAACTCAAATTGCCTCCCAACTTGCGACGCGTCCACCCAGTTTTCCACGTATCTTGCTTAAAGCCAGTTGTTCGCACTCCCGACTGACCCACACATTGTCCTGTTCTTGTCGAGGGTTCTCCTATCTACAGGGTTAGGAAACTGCTGTACATGCGCCGCCAGGGGTGCGGTTACCAATATCTGGTCGATTGGGAGGGTTACGGTCCCGAGGAGAGGAGCTGGATTCCAGCCCGGGACGTCCTGGACCACTCACTCATCGATGACTTCCTTCGCTCTCGCCAGTCCTCTTCCTCGGGAGCGCCAGGGGGCGCTCCTCGGGGGAGGGGTATGGTCATGAGCCTGGTTTTATTATTTCTTTGTTTTCTGCTTTTCTCCCTGTCCTCTATGCTGATTTGTTTCAGTTGTTTGTCATTTCTGTCAGTGTTCACGCTCTCGCGTCCGCACCTGTTCTGTGTCTTCGTTGATTGTTCTGGCTATTTCTCCCTGCTGTTTGTTTGTGTCTTTGTCGGATGATTATCTACCTGTGTGTGTGGCATACGTCTGTAGAACCTCTCTGCAATCATTAACCTACTGTTTGTGTGTGATCAATCTTCGTCCCAGTTCCAGTACCTGTCTTGTGGTCCGTCTATCTGTGCCTTCTGTCTACGAGCCTGGTTCCTACCATCCGCCAGGTTTGGTGTCCTCCATCTACCACCTGAGGCATGCCCAGATTGGCCCTTGAGCTCCTGTGTTCCGTGAGCTTCCATCAGGGAACGAACTCCTTTATGTTCTTCTGTGTCCCAGCTGCAGCATTCCAGTATGACGACGCCTGGCAGTCTGTTTTTGATGGACTTTAAACTTTTCTCTGAATAAACATGCTTCTGGGTCTTCTGCTGTCACATAACAGATATACTGTAGGACTTTGGTCATACCACTGAACCCTAAATAAATAGTATGTTAATATATGTTAAAATATAAATAATATATAAATATAATTGTTTTTGTTTTAGCTGTTTGTCAAGAGTCCAGATTGTAATGTAAAATGGAAAAACATTTAGATGTTAAATGAAACATAAATTTAAATAATTGAATTAAAGAGAGAGAGAGAGAGAGAGAGAGAGAGAGAAGGTTTCAGAGAAAGTCTTTTTTCTTTTTTTTTTAAGGTTACCATAACCTTTATTTAATGCTGTTTTATTCTTTATCTAGTATATTTATTTAACGGTACTACTGTTTCAAAAGGTTTTTAACAGGTTTATTTAGTTTGTTTTAATTTTATTATTATTATTATTATTGGTTTCTTTACCTCAAAAGCTTTGTTTAACCCCTGTCTACACATCTTTTCTAACATGTCCTATTAAAATGCCATTTAAATGATCTACAGAATCACCTCTGAAGAATTGAGAAAGTCATGGTGATGCCACAATACTGGAAATTGACACATAACATTCAGCCGATAAGAATGCATCAAAAGGGAAGTGAGTCTAGTTTTCAGGTCTGTGGTTGGCTGATGCACCCACAAGCTTTTTTTTTTTAGGTCTAATGACTGGTAAACTATTACAGTGCTCACTTTTGCATATGAAAAGAGGTCAAACGTACATCTTTGTGTTTAGATTTGCACTGCCGTAAAACCCATGTGGTTAAATACCTTGGACAAGTGACTGTCAATGGCTTTTAAAATCTCAGTGCAAAAATCTTAACAAGCCAATAAAACAGGGGAATGAAACCATTTTTGGTGTGTAACACAACTGACCTTGGAGGATGATAAAAAAAAAAAAAAAGAAATGCTAACGATCCATCATTCATGGAATGTGAAAAGTAGATGGAGATTTTCTGGGTTTTAAAAAAAACATTAAGGTTATAAAATGCTACTAGGAATTTTCCCTTTTACATTTCTAAACTAAAAAAACTGAAACAAATCACTAAAAGCATATTACTCTAACAAAATGCAAGTATGCGTAATTAAAAAGCCATTTATCCTGTCACATTAATGTTTGAGGTAGGTGTGAGCAGTGAACAGTTCTACAGTTCTCACACAATTAGTTGTTTTTTAATGCCTTTTGCTTCCACATGTTACTTTCAGAACATTCAGCAAATTCCAGTGAGACACCCCACAAATATTTGTGTTTTTATTAGCATCATTGCTAAGCTAGGCCCCCACTCTGCAATGACCACCTGGAGCTTTGCTGCCCATGTTTATAGTATTCACACAAGAATAAAAATTCTGCTATCAATTACTCACCCTTATGTCATCTATAATATGTTCCCTTTCAAATAAGAACTTGCACTGCATCCAAAGAGACTTTGGGGAATGCGCTCAGCATGACAATGTCTGAAGTATTATTATTAAAGTATTATTAAATTGTCTTATTGAGGAGTATGTGAAGGACTTCATTGAGCTGGCTCATGTAACATCTATGGACACGTTATGCCTAATGATATTTTTTTCGGGGTGGGCTATCTGAGCTGCTCAGTTCAATGATGCCTTTGCATAAGCCTCATTGGACTCTGGATTTTATATTAATTTGGCACTGAGTTCCTTGACTGCCCTGATACGACCACGGAGGTTGTCCCTGAGTTCCCTGATTGCCCTGATGCGACCACTGAGGTCATCCCTGAATTTCCTGTTTTCTGTGATTCGACCAAGGAGGTCGCCCTACAACTTCCTGCCTGTCTCAATGTGACCGCAGAGATCATACATCAACTTCCTGTTAACCAGAGACACTCTGCTGGCCCAGTTATGCCCATGATGGTCATCCTCAAGGCCATCTGCAGTATTGTGGTGGTCTTCTGCTCCACCGTGGGGGTCTTCAAGCCCGTCTGATCTGCTGTGAAGGTCATCTGCTCTGCCATGGTGGTCTTTAGGCCCATCTGCACTGCTGTGGTGGTCGTCTGCTTCGCCGCGGGGGTCTTCAAGCCCGTCTGCAAGGCCGCCTGCACAGCCTGCTCTGCCCTGGTTGCCTGTTCCACGCTGGCCATCTGCCCTGCATCAGTCTACAGGCCTTCTTCCTCTCCATAGACCTGGCCCTCCCTCCTGCCCTCTGGTCTGCCTCAGTTCCACCTCCCTCCTGGACTTTTATGACTGTTGGGAGCATCTGGAAGCTGCTTGTTAGAGGGGGAGCTCTGTCACATGTCTGTCCTTGGACTTTTAAAGGTGATAGAGAGGATTTTTTCATCGACTGAGAATCCAAAGACTGTTAGTGAGTTTTTGAAATGAGCGCATGCGTAAGAACAGCCCCCCTCCTTCACAGCTCATTTCAAAGGAACGCCTCCCAAAACTCGTGCACGAGTATTGGAACACGAGTATTGGAACACGAGTGTTTACCACCGGCATTCGCTGTGTTGTGTTAGTGGATTCATTATGTCGGACTCACCGCAGGTAACTCATAATCTGCAGTTGTTACTCCTGTCTCCTGACAAAAACATTGCATGCAGCGCCTGTGGAGTGTGGAAAGTTACTGGAGAGCGCAGTCGCGTTTGTCTCTCGCAAGGAATGTCATGGCAGTGATTGACAAGCCAGAGCACCAATCCGTGCACGTCTCTCACAAGGAACGTAATATTCATGGTGTCTCAAAATTAGCGCAGTTGAGTACACTTATCTTAAAAAGTATTAAAGAGAAATTTTTTGTATATTAAGTACAAAATTAGTGCACAAAAACAGAGCATTTTGGAAGTGTAGTTTTTATTGTGTAATATTCAGTTTCTGTGAAAAATTGTTCCAGTGGGTGGAGTATACATGAAAATCATGATATTTCCCCTGTTGTGGGCATGGCCTCGACAATGTTCAGCATTAACTGCAACAGTTCACATTTTCAAAACAATGAATAGTTTGTGTAAACTGATAAATCGTCTGAGCTGTTTTGCCTGATTGATTAAAGGCATTCAGATAAATAGGGAAGCAAACAGCAACAAACAATCAGCAAATAACCCAAATTATGTTACAATCGTTGCTTAGACACAGGCTTGCCTGCACACTTCTTGTCACAGCATACGAACAGTTGTTTGTGTGACTGCCACAATGGATGAGTGTGCTCAATGTATGTGTGCAATGCTCTAATAGAACATATCGCCAGGAGGAAGACTGTCTTCCATGTCAAGAACATGAAATCCACTTGTTCCAAAGTTTCAAAAGATGTTTTGGCCAGTGAATGTAAGACAATAGTAAGGTCCCAAACAGGTGATCTCATAACTCTACGTGGGCATAAATGGTGTGCACCCTTAAGGAACTGAGACACCAAAGAGAGACACTAAAACCATCCTGGTGAAGACCCTTGGAGACAGAGAAAGGCCAGAATGGAAGGACCTAAACTGATAAACCCGATCTTGAAAGGCAATGCGGAAGATACGAGTGACAATCCTGACAGACGGGTATGTGGAAATATGAGTCCTTTAAGTCTATGGAAGTGAACCATTTTTTTCGAGCATGTTTAGGCCCTCAAAAATGCGATTTACTTTGGAGAATAATAATAATAATAATAATAATAATAAACGGAGCAATTCCAATAGGTCCTCAAATCGGTGCTCGGGCCCTAAATATAGCTGCGAGCAGCGATGGCGGGCCCAAGCCCGGTGGCACCGCCACCCCGGTGGCTTCAGGGCAACTGTGCACAGCGGGCAATAGGCATTTAAAACGGTTAAACATCAAAGTACTATGTCAAATTCACTCCACATTTACTGCACTACAAGGTGCCGCTATAGAGCCCCTCCTCCCTGCCCATTTTCAAAGGATTACATGTGCCAAGTTTTAACATTATTCTGATGAATTTTGAAGCAAATCAGGTAAAAATAAGAGGGTGATCTCAATGTATTCTGAAAGTGACACATTTTCTGCTTCCAGTTGGTGGCGCTATGACTTTGAATCACAATAGTCACATCCATGTGATCAGCCTTGTACAACGAAGACTAAGCCGAAGTTTCATCAAAATCAATTAATGTATGCAGAAGTTATAACACTTTGTTTCCCTTTTCTTGCCATAAATTCGTTGCCTCGCCACGGCCAAACCGTTTGAGATATCCTAAAATCCGTTTGCAATTAAACAACTTCAATGTGTTAGCAACAAGTTAAAAAAAGCTTGGTATAAATTGGATAAACCCTGTAGGAGTAGTAGTATAAATTTATAGCCTGTTTTTTCAAAAAATTAACATTCAAACCAAAATAGCCGACTTCCTGTTGGTCGGAGCTAATGAATGTAAATTAGAAAATTGTCCGGCTTGATGAGAACAATATGTGTACCGAGTTTGGTGACTGTAGGAAAAACTAACCCCCCCACTTTTGTCAAAAGGTGGCGCTACTGAGCCCCTCCACCACGCCCATTTCTATGGCTTTGTCCATGTCTACTGGTTGACAATATTGATGTGTGTGTCGAGTTTCATGCAATTTGAAGCATGTTAAGAGCCTCAAAAACACTCAAGAATATTATTAAAGTTTGATGTGTTGCCATGGCAACAATATTTCAAATATCAAAAATCCTGTCATAGGTCTACATCTGCTGTGTATTGACATTACACTGATGAAGTTTGAAGCAAATCAGGTAAAAATAAGAGGGTGATCTCAAAGCATTTCAAAAAGTGATACACTTCCTGCTGCCAGTTGGTGGCGCTATAACTTTGACTCACAATAGTCACATCCATGTGATCAGACTACTACAACCAACACACTCGTGAAGTTTCATAAAGATCAATATATGTATGCAGACGTTATAACACATTTCCTGTTTCATTTTCTCGCCATAAATTCGTTGCCTCGCCACGGCCAAACCGTTCGAGATATCAAAAATCCGCTGGCAATTTTTAATCATCAATGTCTTGTCTTCATGCTGACCGAGTTTGGTGGCGATCGGATTAATCGCCTAGGAGGAGTAAATCAAATTCCAGAGCATGCGTTTTTCAAACAACCCTTAATAGCTGACTTCCTGTTGGGGTGGCGTTTAACTTAGAGCACGAAAGTTGTTCGGCCCGATGAGGTCTATATGTGTACCGAGTTTCATACTAATACGTGCAAGCGTGTTTAATATATGAACCAAATTTTCAGACTTTTTCAAGGGGGCGCTGTCGAGCCCCCTGCCACGCCCGGGTACCAGCCTCTGCGGCGTCCTAATGGCCGCAGATTCCAATGTGTGTGCAAATTTTCAGGAGTTTTTGAGCATGTTAAGGCCCCCAAAAAGCCCCAGAAGACGGAAAAATAATAAAATAAAAAAAAAAAAAAAATAATAATAATCCTTAGAAGAACAAGAGGGCCCTTCGCCATTTCATTGGCTTGGGCCCTAATAATAATAATAATAATAAACGGAGCAATTCCAATAGGGTCCTCACACCATCGGTGCTCGGGCCCTAATTAAAGCTGCAAGCAGCGTTGAGAGGGCCCTCGCACCCGGGCTCACCGCCACCCGTTGGCCTCAGGAAAACAGTGAACAGTGGGCGTCATGCATTTAAGTGAGTGAATACAGGAGAATTATGCCAAAGTCATTTCCAAATGCCACACTTCCTGTGGCCAACAGGTGGCGCTTTTACCGTAACTGAATTTTGCCATGTTGATGTCTTCAGGCCAGGACTATCATTGAACACGTGAAGTTTGAAACAGATCGGACATTGTATGCCTGGGTTACAACAACTTCCCGTTTCTTTCGTGGCATTATTTGCAAACATTAGCACTCAGCCAGGTGTTGCATAATTTAACGTGTTTCTAGCATGTTTGGTACTTCGTGGCATAATGAAACGTGAATCTGGTAGTGAATTACAGTGTAAAGCATGCCATTTCCTGTTGCCAGCAGGTGGCGCTATGGCTAACTGAATATTGTCATATAGATGTCTTTAGGCTAGGACTCTTATCACACATGTGAAGTTTGGGGCAGATCAGACATTGTATGCTTGAGTTACAACAGCTTCATCATTCATGGCGAAACATCAGACTTTGTCAGTCCGTCACGAACACGCCCTTAAACGAAAACTCAAGATCTTTGATATTTTACATCTCCAAGGCCTTAAGATTAGACTGGCCATATATGATGTTGATCTGGTTTAATCTCTATGAGGAGTTAATCACAGTGTAAAACATGTCATTTCCTGTTGCCCCCAGGTGGCGCTATGACTGTAACTGAATATTGCCATAGAGATGTCTTCAGGTCAGGATTCTAATAAAACATGTGAAGTTTGGGGCAGATCAGACATTGTATACCCGAGTTACAACAACTTCCTGTTTCATGGTGAAACATCGAAATTTGCCAGGCCGCCACGGACACGCCTTTCAGCGAAAACTCTAGATCTTCGCAATTTAACGTCTCAAAGGCCTTTAGATTATACTGACCAAATATGATGTTGATCTGATAAAAGCTCTAAGAGGAGTTCATTAAAGTACAACGTCTGGAAATGGCAAAATCTGCACAAATTTTGCAAAGAAAATTCAAAATATCTCACTTCTAGTTGGTTTTCAGATTTCACTCTAAGAGACTTTTTTGTAGGTATTGGGCTGTTAGATGTGTGTACCAAATTTCATACCTGTACGTGAAACGTAGTGTCAGGGGCACTTCGTTGAAATTTTTTAGGTGGCGCTATCGAGCCATTTTGCCACACTTAATTCTGAAACCCATATCAGACGTAAATTTTCACCACTTCTGACGCATCTGCAAAGTTTCATGAGTTTTCGAGTATGTTTCGGCCCTCAAAAAAGCGATTCACCTTACATGGCGAAACATCAGACTTTGTCAGTCCGTCACGGACACGCCCTTCAACGAAAACTCAAGATCTTTGCAATTTAACATCTCAAAGGCCTTAAGATTAGACTGGCCATATATGATGTTGATCTGGTTTAAATCTCTATGAGGAGTTAATCACAGTGTAAAACATGTCATTTCCTGTTGCCCCCAGGTGGCGCTATGACTATAACTGAATATTGTCATATAGATGTCTTCGGGTCAGGACTCTAATAAAACATGTGAAGTTTGGTGCAGATCAGACATTGTATGCCCGAGTTACAACAACTTCCTGTTTCATGGCGAAACATCAAACTTTGCCAGGCCGCCACGGACACACCCTTTGGTGAAAACTCTAGATCTTCGCAATTTAACGTCTCAAAGGCCTTTAGATTAGACTGACCAAATATGACATTGATCTGATTAAAGCTCTAGGAGGAGTTCGTCAAAGTACAACATGTGGAAATGGCAAAAACTGCCAAAATTTTGTAGAGAAAATTCAAAATATCTCACTTCCTGTTGGGTTTACAAACTTTGCACCCAGTGGCTTTTTTGTAGGTATTGGGCTGTTACATCTGTCTACCGAATTTCATAATTGTACGTGAAACGTAGCACGAAGGGCGCTTAATTGAAATTTTGTAGGTGGCGCTATCGAGCCGTTTTGCCACACCTAATTCTGAAACCCATATCAGATGTAAATTTTCACCACTTCTGACGCGTGTGCAAAGTTTCATGAGTTTTTGAGAACGTTTAGGCCCTCAAAAATGCGATTCATTTTGGAGAAGAATAATAATTGGCTGAGCAATTCCAATAGGGTCCTCACACCATCGGTGCTCGGGCCCTAATTAAAGCTGCAAGCAGCGTTGAGAGGGCCCTCGCACCCGGGCTCACCGCCACCCGTTGGCCTCAGGAAAACAGTGAACAGTGGGCGTCATGCATTTAAGCGAGTGAATACAGGAGAATTATGCCAAAGTCATTTCGAAATGCCACACTTCCTGCGGCCAACAGGTGGCGCTTTTACCGTAATTGAATTTTGCCATGTTGATGTCTTCAGGCCAGGACTATCATTGAACACGTGAAGTTTGAAGCAGATCGGACAATGTATTCCTGAGTTACAACAACTTCCTGTTTCTTTCGTGGCGTTAATCGCATACATTAGCACTCAGCCAAGTCTTGCATGATTTAACGTGTTTCTAGCATGTCTGGTACTTCGTGGCATGATGAAATGTGAATCTGATAGTGAATTACAGTATAAATCATGCCACTTCCTGTTGCCCACAGGTGGCGCTATGACTAACTGAATATTGTCATATAGACGTCTTTAGGCTAGGACTCTTATCACACATGTGAAGTTTGGAGCAGATCGGACATAGTATGCCTGAGTTACAACAGTTTCCTCTTTCATGGCGAAACATCAGACTTTGTCAGGCCGCCACGGACACGCCCTTCACTGAAAACTCAAGATCTTTGACATTTATCATTGCTAAGGTCTTAAGATTAGACTGACAACATATGATGTTGATCTGGTTAAATCTCCATGAGGAGTTAATCAGAGTGTAAAACATGTCATTTCCTGTTGCCTGCAGGTGGCGCTATGACTGTAACTGAATATTGTTATGAAGATGTCTTCAGGTCAGGACTCTAATAAAGCATGTGAAGTTTGGGGCAGATCCGACATTGTTTGTCTGAGTTACAACAACTTCCTTTTTCATGGCGAAAACATCAAACTTTGTCAGGCTGCCACGGACACGCCCTTCAGCGAAAACTCTAGATCTTCGCAATTTAACGTCACAAAGGCCTTTAGATTAGACTGACCAAAAATGACATTGATCTGATTAAATCTCTAGGAGGAGTTCGTTAAAGTACAACGTCTGGAAAATGCAAAAAACGGTGAATTAATTCAAAATATCTGACTTCCTGTTTGGTTTCGGATTTCGCTCCAAGAGAATTTTTTGTAGGTACTGGGCTGATAAATGTGTGTACCGAATTTCAAACCCCTAGTGTTATGTAGCGAGCGGGGCTGTACGTTAGATGGCGCTATCGAGCCATTTTGCCACGCCCAATTCCGAAACCCATAACAGACGTAAATTTTCACCACTTCTGATGCGTGTGCAAAGTTTAGTGAGTTTTCGAGCACGTTTAGGCCCTCTAAAATGCGATTCACTTTGGAGAATAATAATAAATATAGCTGCGAGCAGCGATGGCGGGCCCAAGCCCGGTGGCACCGCCACCCCGGTGGCTTCAGGGCAACTGTGCACAGCGGGCAATAGGCACTTAAAACGGTTAAACATCAAAGGACTATGTCAAATTCACTCCACATTTACTGCACTACAAGGTGCCACTATAGAGCCCCTCCTCCCTGCCCATTTTCAAAGGATTACATGTGCCAAGTTTTAACATTATTCTGATGAATTTTGAAGCAAATCAGGTAAAAATAAGAGGGTGATCTCAATGTATGCTGAAAGTGACACATTTTCTGCTTCCAGTTGGTGGCGCTATGACTTTGAATCACAATAGTCACATCCATGTGATCAGCCTTGTACAACGAAGACTAAGCCGAAGTTTCATCAAAATCAATTAATGTATGCAGAAGTTATAACACTTTGTTTCCCTTTTCTTGCCATAAATTCGTTGCCTCGCCACGGCCAAACCGTTTGAGATATCCAAAATCCGTTTGCAATTAAACAACTTCAGTGTGTTAGCAACAAGTTAAAAAAAGCTTGGTGTAAATTGGATAAACCCTGTAGGAGTAGTAGTATAAAATTCATAGCCTGTTTTTTCAAAAAATTAACATTCAAACCAAAATAGCTGACTTCCTGTTGGTCGGAGCTAATGAATGTAAATTAGAAAATTGTCCGGCTTGATGAGTACAATATGTGTACCGAGTTTGGTGACTGTAGGAAAAACTAACCCCCCCACTTTTGTCAAAAGATGGCGCTACTGAGCCCCTCCACCACGCCCATTTCTATGGCTTTGTCTATGTCTACTGGTTGACAATATTGATGTGTGTGTCGAGTTTCATGCAATTTGAAGCATGTTAAGAGCCTCAAAAACACTCAAGAATATTATTACAGTTTGACCTGTTGCCATGGCAACAATATTTCAAATATCAAAAATCCTGTCATAGGTCTACATCTGCTGTGTATTGACATTACACTGATGAAGTTTGAAGCAAATCAGGTAAAAATAAGAGGGTGATCTCAAAACATTTCAAAAAGTGATACACTTCCTGCTGCCAGTTGGTGGCGCTATAACTTTGACTCACAATAGTCACATCCATGTGATCAGACTCCTATAACGAACACACTCGTGAAGTTTCATAAAGATCAATATATGTATGCAGACGTTATAACACATTTCCTGTTTCCTTTTTCTCGCCATAAATTCGTTGCCTCGCCACGGCCAAACCGTTCGAGATATCAAAAATCCCCTGGCAATTTTTAATCATCAGTGTCTTGACTTCATGCTGACCGAGTTTGGTGGCGATCGGATTAATCGTCTAGGAGGAGTATATCAAATTCCAGAGCATGCGTTTTTCAAACAACCCTTAATAGCTGACTTCCTGTTGGCGTGGTGTTTAACTTAGAGCACGAAAGTTGTTCGGCCCGATGAGGTCTATATGTGTACCGAGTTTCATACTAATACGTGCAAGCGTGTTTAATATATGGACCAAATTTTCAGACTTTTTTCAAGGGGGCGCTGTCGAGCCCCCCTGCCACGCCCGGGTACCAGCCTCTCCGGCGTCCTAATGGCCGCGGATTCCAATGTGTGTGCCAATCTTCAAGAGTTTTTGAGCATGTTAAGGCCCCCAAAAAGCCCCGGAAGACGGAAAAAAAATAAATAAATAAATAATAATAATCCTTAGAAGAACAAGAGGGCCCTGCGCGAATTTTCGCTTGGGCCCTAATAATAATAATAATAATAATAATAATAATAAACGGAGCAATTCCAATAGGGTCCTCACACCATCGGTGCTCGGGCCCTAATAATAATAATAATAATAATAATAATAATAATAAACGGAGCAATTCCAATAGGGTCCTCACACCATCGGTGCTCGGGCCCTAATAATAATAATAATAAACGGAGCAATTCCAATAGGGTCCTCACACCATCGGTGCTCAGGCCCTAATTACAGTTCCCATTCAGTCGGTCACGTTCGACGTACATCGGACAGGCCGACGAATAGGAATCTCGTTAGAGAGGTCAATCTACTTCGAGTGTAACTAAAACGAGCCAATGCACATTGGCATGCAATCATATGTATCAGCTGCTTGCCTCGCAGAGCGGGTATATAATGAGCAGCAGGTGCGTAGCATCTTCAGCTTTTCGCTTCGGAGCCGAACGGTGTTTTTTCCTGTTCTCTGCAAGCAAGTGTCTGTTAAAAGATGAGTCAAGCTTTTTGGTCGAACTTCTCTTTTTTTTTTTCGAGTGCAGACGGACAGCACAGCAGCAGGGTCGAAGTCCTCTCTTCATTTTCTGTTTTTTGTTTCGTTTGCCATTATTGATCAAATAGCTGTTTTGACAGCATCAGAAGGCTGTTCTCACGACCAGTACGGTGCACTTTTGAGTGCTGAAAAGCCGTTTTTACGGCTGGTAAGAGTGAGCGCCTTCAAAGAGAGAGAGAGCACACGACAGGCTGCACACAATCCCTGTCTGTGTTGCGGCGGCCGTTCCCCTGCGTGCTTCAGCACTTTTAAAAGAGTAAAGTTCCTAAAAGAGCTTACACAAGTAGAGCTTGCATCTCTTTAACCCCTTACCAGTCACCCCCACTTTTGGCCAAGTAGTGAAAAATGACATACCCAAAATAAAATGGTTGCTGCTAACAAGTCCTCCGGACTACATACAAAACCAAGGTATCATTTGAAAGCTGACACTTGACAGTTTACTATGAAAGACTTAGAATTACTCTAGCAATTACTAATAGAGAGATAAAAAAGCTCAAACACAATGGAGATATATATATATATATATATATATATATATATATATATATATATATATATATATATATATATATATATATATATATATATATATATATAAAATTATTATTAATAATTGTTTATGAAAATGAAAAATGCAAAATGCAGATACATAGAGGCCTGGAAACATAAGCAAACTAAAGCCATATGTCTAATCAATATGTTTAAAATTTGAAGGTGATACAAGCAAAAATGAATTTTTTACAACCATTTATTTCAGTGAAAATTATTAATTATATTTCAGTTTCCAAAAAGGCCACTTGGAGATGCCAAAGGGACACTTGGTAACCACCTTTTAGTGTGAAGTATAAGAAGTCTATTTGATCATTTCCATACATTTTATCATTCCAATATGACAAGGCAAAATTTATATACTATATCTGGTATATTTTTTTTTCCTCTTAAAAGTTTAGAAAAATGCAATCCAAGGATCATTTACATACAGCAATATACAGCCATACCCACCCTTTTTTTGCCCTGATGGCACATTTACACAATCTTAAATTTTTCTATTCAAATTCCAAGGATCATTTACATACAACAATATACAGCCAAACCAACCCTGTTGTTGCCCTGATGGCACATTTACACAATCGTAAATTTTCTATTCAAATTCCAAGGATCATTTACATACAGCAACATACAGCCATAGCCACCCTGTTGTTGCCCTGATGGCAGATTTACATCAGTTTACAATTTTTCTATTCAAACGCAAAGGATCATTTACACAAAGCAATTTACCATCATACCAACTCTATTGTTACCCTTATTGAACATTTACACCAGCAGCTAATGACCAAGACTGCAATCAAGACGCTAGATACAGCACTCTCCTCCGAATAATCCACATTTTCTTCATCGCTGCTTCGCATAAGTTCTTCCAATGCAGCAGCAGGAGAAAACAACTTCTGTGCATGACACTGATCCATGGCTGGCGAATGCTAGCAGTGCAAGTGCTAGTGGCCAGCAGGTGTGTCCCTTATATTTGCGTCACGCCAGCGGGCACTATTTTTCCTAGAAGCAAATTGTTACGCACACTAAACAACGTATTACACGCAAGATTATGCAAATCAACACATTGGCGTAATCGTTATTGCATAGGCTAACGTTACATGACAACACAATAGTTTGCCATTGCTGTCTTTTTACTTTTTTTCCCACTTATGTTTGCCTGTGCATAATCACGTCACTGAATGCGCCTGTCCACTTTTTTTTTATACATGTATATGTGTCCAGTTTTCATCGGACATGGGCTGTTCATCGGACATGGGCTGTTTCATCGGACATGGGCTGTTCATGGGCTGTTCTCATTCATTTACAGACATTCTACTAAATACAGTGATAAGTTATATTTCATTGAATAAAGCGCTAGATGTGGACAGTTCGTCGAATAAACATGACAGCGCACCCGTGAATAGCGCATTTCAGGATGTAAACAATAGAAGTTATACCAATTTTTATTCCAGTTTGCATGCTTTTGGACAAATATTTACTATGGAAATCGTGTACTGGACTTCCCATGGAAAAAATGTCGATGTCACCATTATACTGCCAAACATTACAGTTTCGCGACACAAAAAGGTAAGGACGCCCCCTCCCTTTTGTTGTCTTAGGAAATTGTTTACGGTCATACAGAATAACAAAAAACTACTATAAAGTTATCTTGATTGTATAATGCTTGTACAGGTTGAATCAGCATTCTTGTATCTTTCACACAACTTGATAAATTTCACTCAACTTGATCATTTTACTTGATAAAATGTATTGTAAACAAGCGATCAATGTAAACAATGTCACACGTGAGGCCGTCGCCGATCTTTGAACGCAAAGGGTTTAAAAATGACATTCTACTTGTGTGCTTCTGGATGCGGTCGTTTCCTGTCCTCGCTGACGGCCACGATCACTGTTTCACATGTCTGGGCGCGTGCTGAAACGATGCTCATGGGTGTTTCATGTTTTCATATGAGAACAGATCACGTCGACACGCCGGTCGTGACTCTTCTTTCTCCGGGAAGCTTGAGTCCCCTCTGTTGTTGGCCAGCTGCCACTTGTGTGTAAAAGCACAGCCGCGGGTCTGCCCGACACTCTGGGAGACCGTGGAGATCAGTGAGAGCAAACCTCTCGCTCCTCTGCGTGTCGTGTGCCGTCGAGCTGTCGGGCTGCAGCGCAGGTTGTCACGGCAACCCAGCGCTCGCTTGGCACTCTAGATGTGCGGTTCCCTTGCCTAATCTCCATTGTAGCGCCCTCTCTGGTGCACCAGAAGAGGTCTACTTTGCTGATATGGCTTGGGTGACATGAGGTTGAGGGGTTCCTTCGGGGAACCAACCCCCTAGGGCCCCTCCCTCTCTAGCGCATTACAAGCTGTGCAGTTTCTGGATTGGATTGCTGGTCCTTCTCATAGGGGAACCTAGCATTTCATTCAGAGCTCCAGCTGAGTGTCAGACGTCAACTGCAGCATCGGAGAGAGTGCTGTTATGCTCTGGAAATGAGGGTGACGCTGCCTACTGTAATGGTGTGTGCTTATGCTGACTCAGATTCAGAGTTTACAGCCATGCTTTCCCGGGTGTTCCGGATGTGCATGGAAAACTTGGCAGTATAGAGGTATTTTAGTGCCATAAATATGGAACGCCAAAAGTACCAAAATCTGCATAAGTTTTTCCTTTCTCACTGCCCTCTTGGATGGGGTGGCTGTACACAGACCACTCCCACCCTGCATGTGAGGCCAAGGCACTCTATGCATGAGGGTAGTTCTGAGCCGGGGTTGAGCTGCGCTTGTTGACTAACCATGATCAAAGTCACGGCGCAGGCCCTCAGCCAGACGATGTCCACCTCAGTGGTCCAGAAGCGCCCCCTGGCTTACCTTGTGAAGTGCGAGAGGTTGTCAAGCTAAATGCTCTCTCAATGCTCCCATCTCACGAGGTGGTCTTTTCGGTGACACTGTCGAGGATTGAGCCCAGCAGTTCTCCTCATTTAGTAGCAGAGCGTTGAGCTTCCCATGACAAACCATTGAGTTCCTCTTGGGCCGCCCCTCAGCCTGCTCGTTGCCAAGGGTGTCGTCCCCTGCAAAAAACTCCGGCCCAGCCTGCTCTATTGTGTCCATTGTGGGGAGATGACACCTCCCGTCTCTGCTGCTGTTTAAGTGGTTGGTGAGAAAAACACCCCTGAGACGGGCGACCCAGAGATGGGTGGGGCTGCTCTTTCCACTCCCCGGAGGAAGGCCGGGTGGTAAATACTTTTAATGGGTTTGTTTCTGTTCCGCCGCTGGCCCAACAGCCAGCTGGTACCCAAATTTTCAATAAAAGAGCAGTTTCCTCCATCTCCGGGTCTGAAGAGGGCTCGGAGAGCAGTTGGAGGGCAAGAACCTCACCACTCTCATCCCCCTCTTCTGTCGCCAGCGGACAGCAGTGAGCAGCGGGTAGCCAAAGCCTTGACTGCTCCCTCTGTCCACCCGTGGAACCAGGTAAGTGTTGCCCAGCACACTCTGACGCCGCTTTGGGCTGCCTCGCAAAGAGAGCCCCCCGAGCCGCGTCCCTGTGTTCCACCTCACTGCCCCACTGCGGGTACGCCGGTGGTCCCTTTGGTCCCACTTGTACGGTCTCTGTGAGCCTTGTTAGTGCTCCCCAGCCTGTCTCGCTGGCTCATTCAGACCATCAGGCTCAGCTATGCGATTCAGTTCGCCCGGCGTCCCCCCAAGTTCAGGGGCGTACACTTCACTGTAGTGAAAGATGTCAATGCCCCTGTCTTGCGTGAGGAGATCGCAGTCCTACTGGTGAAGGACGTGATAGAGCCGGTCCCTCCAGCCGATATGAGGTCAGGGTTTTACAGTCCCTACTTCATTGTACCCAAGAAGAGCGGTGGGTTACGACCTATCCTGGATCTGCGGGTGTTGAATTGGAGCCTTCACAAGCTACCGTTCAAAATGCTCATGCAGAAACGCATTTTCGAATGCATCCGTCCCCAGGATTGGTTTGCAGCAATCGACCTGAAGGACGCGTACTTTCATGTCTCGATTCTTCCATGACCATTCCTGCGTTTCGCGTTCGAAGGATGAGCATATCAGTACAGAGTCCTACCCTTCGGGCTGGCCCTGTCTCCCCGCGTCTTCACGAAAGTCGTGGAGGGAGCCCTTGTTCCCATGAGAGAACAGGGTGTTCGCATTCTCAACTATCTCGACGACTGGCTCATTCTAGCACAGTCTCAGGATCAGTTGTGCGAACAAAGGGATTTGGTGCTCAGACACCTCAGCCAGTTGGGTCTTCAGGTCAACTGGGAAAAGAGCAAACTCTCCCCTGTGCAGAGGATTACTTTTCTCGGTATGGAGTTGGATTCTGTCGAACAGATAGCACGCCTCACAGAGGAACGTGCTCAGTCATTTTTGATGAACTGCCTGAATACATTCAACGGCAGGACAGCGGTCCCACTGAATTTCTTTCAGAAGCTCCCGGGGCATATGGCGGACGCAGCAGCAGTAACCCCGCTCGGTCTGCTTCATATGAGACCGCTTCAACACTGGCTTCACGGCCGAGTCCCGAGATGGCCGTGGCAACGCGGCACGTTCCGGGTGGCAATCACTCAGGAGTGTCGCCAAGCCTTTAGCCCGTGGTCTGACCCCTTGTTTCTTCAGGCAGGAGTGCCCCTAGAACAGGTGTCCCGGCATGCTGTGGTTTTCACGGATGCCTCGACCACCGGCTGGGGTGCCACGTACAATGGGCTTGCAGTTTCAGGGGTTTGGACGGGACCCCATCTGCAGTGGCACATCAACTGCCTCGAGTTGCTTGCAGTGCACCTTGCTCTGAGCCACCTCAAAGGGCCGCTACGGGGCAAGCATGTACTGATCCGTACGGACAACACTCTGACCGTTGCGTACATCAACCATCAAGGTGGTCTACGCTCTCGTCGCATGTCGCAACTCGCCCGCCATCTCCTCCTGTAGAGTCGGAAGCATCTGAGGTCGCTTCGTGCCATTCATGTTCCCGGTGTGCTCAACCATGCGGCCGACAAGCTCTCACGAGCTGCGCTGCCGGGAGAGTGGCGACTCCACCCCCAGGTGGTCCAGCTGATCTGGAGAGAGTTTGGAGAGGCTCAGGTAGACCTGTTGGCCTCACCAGAAACCTCTCACTGCCAGTTGTTTTACTCTCTGACCGAGGGAACACTCGGGACAGATGCACTGGCACACAGCTGGCCCCGGGGCCTGCGCAAATATGCGTTTCCCCCAGTGAGCCTACTTGCACAGACACTGTGCAAAGTCAGGGAGGACGAGGAGCAGGTCCTGTTAGTTGCGCCCTATTGGCCCAACTGGACCTGGTTCCCAGAACTCTCACTCCTCGCGACAGCCCCTCCCTGGCCCATTCCTCTGAGGAAGGACCTTCTTTCTCAGAGACGGGGCACTCTTTGGCACCCGCGTCCAGACCTCTGGAAACTCCATGTCTGGTCCCTGGACGGGACGCGGAGGTTCTAGGTGACTTACCCCCCGAGGAACTTAACACCATCACTTCGTCACGTGCACCGTCTACAAGATGTGTTTACACCTCAAAGTGGAACCTGTTCATCGAGTGGTGTTCTTCTCGCCGAGAAGACCCCCGGAGATTCTCGATCAGAGTCGTGCTTTCCTTCTTGCAGCAAGGGTTGGAGCGTAGGCTGTCCCCCTCCACCTTCAAAGTCCACACTGCTGCTATCTCCGCTTACCACGACCACATAGATGGCAAAACTGTTGGTCATGACCTGGTCGTCAGGTTCCTTATGGGGGCAAGACGGTTAAATCCTCCTCGATCCCCCTCCATACCCTCTTGGGACCTTGCTCTGGTGCTTCGAGCACTTCAGATTGCTCCCTTTGATCCCTTGCAATCAGCAGACTTAAAGATTCTGTCTATGAAGACTTTGCTGCTGGTTGCATTGGCCTCCATCAAGAGGGTAGGGGACCTGCAGTCATTTTCGGTCGACGAATCGTGCATAGAGTTCGGGCCGGGTGACAGCCACGTGGTACTGAGACCCCGGCCTGGCTATGTGCCCAAGGTTCCTACCACTCCCTTCAGGGACCAGGTAGTGAGCCTGCAAGCGCTGCCCTCGGAGGAGGTAGACCCAGCCCTGGCTTTGCTCTGTCCAGTTCGCGCCTTGCGACTGTACATAGACAGAACTCAAAGCTTCAGGACCTCAGACCAGCTCTTGTCTGTTACGGAGGCCAGCAGAAGGGAAAGGCTGTCTCCAAGCAGAGGATGGTCCACTGGATAGTGGATGCCATCGCCCTGGCTTACCAAGCTCAGGGCGTGCCCTGCCCACTCAGGTTGCATGCTAACTCCACGAGAGGTGTCGCATCCTCCTGGGCGCTGACAGACATTTGTAGAGCTGCGGGCTGGGCGACACCTAACACGTTTGCTAGATACTATAGCCTTCGTGTCGAGCCGGTCTCCTCCCGTGTTCTCGCCTCAGGTCAGAGGCACAGAGAGGCCCCGGCCTAGTGTCGGCTTGCTGTGCTACATGCGCTTTCTCTCCAGAGAGTCCCTACGGGCAGACCCTGTTGAATCCTCCGGTTAAACTTGGGCAGCCGACGTGGCGGAGCGTCTGGCGCCAGGCCTATACTCAGTTGCTTCCTTGAGAACCGGATTTAGGCTGGGTTCCATATGTGTGACCCTACGGGGATCCCATATGGTTTTTTCCATGGTTGCTCCTAAACAAAGGCCGTGTCTTTCCTTCTGGGAGAACCCATCTCAGCGTTATCCAATAGTCTCACTGAATGGGTTTGGGAAAAGCAGTGATCAACCCTCTCTGTGTGTTAGCCCTGTAACCTAAGATGAGGTTAAGTGCTCAAGAAAGAGATGGGTTTTCAGCTGTCTTTTGAATATTGCCAGGGATTCCGCATTCCGGATGAAGGCAGGAAGATCATTCCACCAGCAAGGGACAGTGAATGAGAATGTTCTGGAAAGTGATTTCGTGCCTCTCTGTGATGGTACCACAAGCCTTCGCTCCTTTAATGAACGCAGGTTTCTCGTAAGAGTGAGTGGAAGTAGGAGGGTGCTGAGCCTGTGGTGAATCTGTAAGCAAGGTTTACAAGCAAGGTTTACAACAGAGCGCTGGAAGAGGGCAGCTCCTGTGGCGCTTTGGTAGGGATTCCTATTCGTCGGTCTGTCCGACGTACGTCGAACGTGACCGACTGAATGGGAACGTCTTGGTTACAAAGGTAACCCTCGTTCCCTGAAGGAGGGAATGGAGACATACGTCCAGCCAGCCCTGCTCTTGGAGGGCTACTTTCCTGCAGACTTCAGTTCCAGCCCTGCTCCAACACACTTATTTGTTATACACTCTAAAAAATAAAACATTGGTTCAACAAAAAAAAAAAAAAAAAAAAAAAAAAAAAAAAAAAAAATAAGATGAGGTTAAGTGCTCAAGAAAGAGATGGGTTTTCAGCTGTCTTTTGAATATTGCCAGGGATTCCGCATTCCGGATGAAGGCAGGAAGATCATTCCACCAGCAAGGGACAGTGAATGAGAATGTTCTGGAAAGTGATTTCGTGCCTCTCTGTGATGGTACCACAAGCCATATATATATATATATATATATATATATATATATATATATATATATATATATATATATATATATATATGTGTGTGTGTGTGTGTGTGTTAACGTTTTCCACTAGAATTTTTAACTTAAGCCAATTGGGAGAGTTACATTAATTCAAAGCAATATTTTGAGTTGATCCAACATAATGTTTTAAGTAAGGTGAAGACATATTTTTGCCACAATAAAAACACATTTCTAAGTAACATGAACTTAATAATTGTCAACATGAATGCAACTATTTAAGTTGATCCAACATAATGTTTTAAGTAAGATGAAGACGCTTTTTGGACACAATAAAACGCCTTTCTAAGTAACATGAACTTACCAAGCACTGCTTGTCACCATGATGGTAAATCTCCAAAAACCCACATTAACAGAAACTCTTCTAAATTAGTATAACAAAACACTAATTACTGCTAAATCTCCCTTACCATTAATCTTGTGCAAAAAAACATTATATAACACTTAATTTTAGCATTTACTCTCCCTTCAAGTGCCATGGGCAAAGCATGATGGGAAATATAAATCCCAGCCCAGTTTCACTTAAGTTCGTCTAAATTAAAAGAAGTGTTCATACAACTCATACAATGTATGGTGTCAATATGCCAAAGCTTTGAAGAGTTACAATCTCAGAATCAGCTTGGTATCATGCCATCATTGCTGGGGGGATGGAGGGGATTTCCCCCACTCTGGTCTAAATATGCCTGCCTCTGTTAAACTATTTTTAACCCCAGTGGGGATATGTTTACAGATAAGAGTAAGACATCGTTTGAAACTGTAAAGAGCCTTCTTTTATTTGTATACACTCACAACAAAACGTTATGCTTTTGTAAAATAAAGAAAAAACAAACAAACAGGATGCGCTTTCTGCCGCTTTCTCTCTCTCCTTTCTGGAGCGTGTCACAAAAATGAACCAAAATGCGGAAAACAAATATTCTCTGATTATGTAATCCACATCAAACCAATAAGAGTTACAGAGGTAATCTGCTCTAAAATAGATGTTTATAATATGTATGAGTGCTTCCCAATGAGGAAAGGACAAGGCATAAAAGTGAAAATCTCTAATTCACTTGATGAATTAAAATGTAAAAATTGATTAAAATATTCCTTTTTCAAAATATTCCAATATTGTTTCAGTAAAGTTCATAATTATTCTATAAATGTTACTTTAACACCTGTGGTTTGTAATTTATTTTCATGAATAATAATAATAATAATAATAATAATAAAAGATTTAAAAACATGATATTAAATTGACGATAAATCATGTATCCCATAGTCTAAAATTTGCCTCATTATTGTGAATGGCTTCTGATGTGATATTGCTTATTCCTTGTGAATGGTTACAGTACATGTGAATGACAGATGGAGGCTGCAATGTTGTCCACTAGAGGGAGCCATATGATGAGACATTCTTTTAGGTCTCATAATTTGGCATCAGTGTGAAGAGTTGAATAGCTTCACATGCAGTAGATTAGTCTACTGATCATTAATTATATCAAATTTAGTCTTACTGCTGTTAGACTTAACTGAAAAACTGTTTATTTCATGTGTATCTTTTTTTTTATTATTTTATATTTATTTGTCCAATAAATTGTCATGTGTTTCTTTGTTATTTTATTACTTTATTTACTTGTCTTGAATAATTGCTTGAGAAATGATTACTTATTTTAGACTATTTTTTTGCTATAATATCTTAGTTGATATTGTAACAACTTTTTTCCCAGCAAAAATTACTTTATTGTGATATATAACTATATATCATGTATATATATCTATATATCATGATATATATATATATATATATATATATATATATATATATATATATATATATATATATATATATATATATATATATATCATGATATAATATCTCATCTTATCATTTGTTTTCCCATGATATGGTGAAAGTTTAAGGGTCACAGCAATAATTTCTACACACTGGGATATATGGTGTGGGTACACCTTACTGCAGGCACCTTGAAATCACAGAGTTATAACTAGAGCTTAGATAGATGTAGAAGGTACTGTTCCAAAAGCTAAACATCCATCAGACCATTACTGCTAAAATATTTATTGGCTGCCATTGTGCCTTTGAAGCCAGATATTGCTGTATTGCCTCTTATGTTGATTGGATGTCATTGCTGTACTGGTGCATATGCCAAAAAATCCAAACTCTTAAGTTTCCACTAAATGACTACTGCATTATTTTTCTTTAAGTACAAAAGTTAAAACAGACATCTGTTAGGCCAAAATGCAGATTCATCACGTGACAGCTTATTATGCAAATGAAATTGGGCAAGAGGTTAGTAAGATTGGATTTATTTCTTTGATTGGATTTATTAATTTATTTACAAAATAATTCAAAATTTGTTAAAATACCTAGATAAAAATAAAGAACAAACCCTCTGCTTTTAAACAAAAGTTTCATTCATTCTTTTTCAACACTTGAAGGTAAGTTTCATTTTTAAGCTTGTAACCAAATGACAATGCAACCATATGAACTTCCTGTCTTGCAATGAAAGTTGTGTGGGTCATACGTATGTTACAGCCACAAAGGGGAAGTATCAGTTCTTCAAGTCTACTGGACCATGTCCAGATAGCTTTGATATCAACATGGCTAGGACATCCTAAATGTAGTGCGAAAAAAGATAACATAGCCATGAAAAATGATACCATAAAAAGTAATTTCATTAGCAATGGCCTCCATCCTTAAACATCTAATTCTTCTGCAAATTTCCCCATCGTCAACATATGCAATACCCCCTATTTCAATTGCCAGGTTTCCATCCAAAGATATTTTTGCGAAAAAGGTTTAAAGCTTCAAATTGCTTACCAATATAGCTGATGGACATTTATTGACAAAATTTCTCAAGTGTTAACGTAATCTTTTTCCGTTTAACTTTAGAGCATCAATTCTATATTGATACTTCAAATGTCACAAAAATTATTTGGAAACACTTTTTTTCAAGAAAAAGGGTTTTAACACAAATACATTTGGTGTCACATGGCAGAATTAGCCTACATTAAGCCTCCTCGTTTGTGGTGTTGCTCCCGTTAAAGCACAGTTTCTCTGTAATGTTCAAGGGTGCATTGAATCTATTATATTCATATTAAATTATACATAAAATTATTTAATTATTGTTGGTATTTGGTAAGAATAAGACGCATTACCTCTCAAACATTGTTCATCCTTATTCTTGTAATTACCTTTTTTTTCTTGATTACTGTAACACAGTTCGTAAGTATGGGAAGAAGGAGGCGGGAACCGGCGAACATTCAACGTAACTTTAATTCAAAATAAACAAAGAACAAAACGAAAGTAATGCCGGCAGACCCTCGCGGACGTCTGCCGGCCACACAAACATAATAAAACATAAAATAAAGTCCAGGCCTGGTCCTCTCTCGTCCTTCACTGTAGTCGCTCCTCCTTTTATGCTCCCGGAGCTCCTCCGTGAGGGACTCAAGGCCGGTGCGCCTCCCAGGTGAAGCTCATTAACACTCGCGCCACCGGCCTCGCGCCGTTCCCTCACGGCTCTCGCCCGCCCTGGTCGCCACAATTACACATCTTAATTTTGATGTTCCTTTTATTGTGTAACATTGCAAGTTAAAATGTATTAATTTTGTTCTGAAGATGAAAAAGTTGTTGTTTCTACTTAAAGTGTTTTAAAATGTGACATTTAGTCATCTTAAAATGTGGAGTTGTATTAAGTGACGACTAAGATGTTTGAGTTATTTCAACAAGTTAAAAGTAATTCTAATGCACATTTTTTAAGTTGTGATAGCTAATTTCAACAATATTTTTTTACAAAATTGTTGTGTACTTACAACATGCGAATTGACCCTTCTGTGTTTCCGTATATCCTCCTATGTTACGTGATTCTATTGAGAATACGCCATAGAGTTATATAGTGTTTGTCAGGAACGTGAAGAGAGAACTCAAACGCAGAGGATTCATGCAACAGTTTATTAGGCACAACAGAAAATCCAATAAACATCCAACACACACACGGGCAGAAAAGTGGTGTAACAACTCCAGAGCCGTCCATACAGACACCTGCGGACACAGGCTGTGAAGACCACCTCAGGTGCAATGCCCAACAGGACGTGGAACGAGACAAAGGATAGCGGGCACACGGACAGCTAAAAGACTCCTCGTCTAGGCGTCCTGAGCACAGCAGCAGTAGAAGAAGGTAAGACACACAGCACAGGTAACACCGTACATGGACAACAGCACGAAATCTACTGACAACAAGGGGCAGACACAGCAGAGAATAAAAGGGAGGAAGGGAACAAGCGACAGGTGTGGGCAATCAGCTCATGATCTGCACACACCAGCGCTGATTGCCCAGGTCACGAGCTGCAGAAAATGACAGGACACTGACAACAGGGAAGCCGATGAAGCACCCTGAACCGTGACAGTAGTAACTGTGAAGGGGGGAGCGAATGACGGGCTCTATCTTAGAAACATAAAACACCGGGTGGATATTCTTAAACTTGGGGGTTAAATTGAGTCGAACCGACACTGGACTGAGCACCTTAGTGATAGAAAACGGTCCAATAAATTTGGGTCCCAGTTTACGTGAGGGGAGTGTCTTGGGAAGACAACCAGACCTTCTGACCGCACATGTAAAGTGGGGGCTTAGCATGGTGACGATCCGTCGACACCTTGTTCCTGTCACCAGTCCGAGTGAGGGCTTCTCTGGCGACCCTCCATCATATGGAGGCATCTCTGAATAAACAAGTGCACGGACGGAACAACGGCGTAGGGTTCACGGGAGGGAAATAAGGGTGGCTAAACAGCACTGGAAGGGAGACAAACCCGTAGATGAGAGCAGGAGAAGCCGATGAAGCACCCTGAACAGTACCACAGTACAGTGGTTGGATGTACTCTAAGTTCTTAAGATCAGTCCTAACTATAAAAGGGACCTCTGCGCCCTCTAACCAGTGGCGCCACTCCTCCAGCACCAACTTAACAGCCAGTAACTCCCTATTCCCAATGTCATAATTCCGTTACGTGGGGGTTAAACGATGAAAAAAAAAATGCACAGGGATGTACTCTGTCATCTGAAGGTGACCTCTGAGACAAAATTACCCCCGCTCCCACCTCTGATGCATCCACCTCCACAACGAACTGACAAGACGGATCGGGAGTAGCAAGAATGGGAGCCGAAACAAAGTGACTCTTTAAGTTTGAAAATGCAGCAACCAACAGAAACGTTTTCGAGTGGAGGTGAGATCCGTCAGAGGAAGGGCGACCTGGCTGAAATTCCAAATGAACCACCTGTAAAAATTGGCAAACCCCAGAAATCGCTGGACTGCTCTACAAATTTCTGGGGTAGGACAATCATCAACCACTTTTACCTTGGCGGGATCCATTCAGATTCCTTCGGGTGAAAGAATAAATCCCAGGAATGGAACCGATCGTGCATGAAACTCGCACTTCTCCATCTTGGCGAATAAACGATTCTTAAGCAGCCGCTGAAGTACTCGCCTGACGTGTTGGACATGGTCGTGCTCGTTCTGGGAGAAGATCAGGATGTCGTCGAGGTAAACAAATACAAACTGGTCGACCATGTCTTTGAGCACATCATTGACGAGTGCCTGGAAGACTGCCAGGGAGTTAAGAAAGTCCAAAGGGCATAACCAAATACTCAAAGTGCCCCGTGGGGGTGTTGAAGGCGGTCTTCCATTCATCCCCCTCCCTAATCTAGGTGATAAGCATTGCGAAGGTCCAACTTCGTAAAGATGGTCGCCCCCTGCAAGAGCTCGAAGGCCGATGACATCAACGGCAAAGGATAACGATTCTTTACTGTGATGTCATTCAAGCCCCGATAATCTATACAGTAACAGAGTGATCCATCTTTCTTCACAACGAAGAAGAACCCTGCCCCAGCCGGAGAGGAAGAGGGCCGGATGATGCCAGCTACCTGAGAATCATTGATGTACTTCTCCATGGCCTCCCTCTCAGGCCTGGAAAGAGAGTAAAAGCTCAGTCAATGTAAAGGTTATGTTTGAACAACCATGTGTGTCCCAACACTAATGGAGCGGAGGGAGAGTGAATGAGGAGAAAACGAATCTCCTCAGCATGATTACCCGAGAGGGTGAGTGTAATAAACCTGGTGGAGTGGGTAATTCTAGTGAGATGGGTGCCGCAGAGAGTCCTGGCTGAAATGGGCTTGGCCAGTGGAACTGATGGAACACCTAATCGGGCAGCCAGCTCAATGTCCATAAAATCACCCTCCACTTCAGAATCAATCAAAGCTGACACCTGATGAACAGCCCTTTTAAATTGTGATGAAGCCTGGAGGACAGAACGACCACCAGAGGGCAGCAATGTATTAGTGACGCTCACCGCACGCCCCTCCTTGGACGAAAAACGCCGCCCCTTCACTGGACATGAGGCCGCCACATGCCCTGCCCCCCCACAGTAAAGACACAGATTGTAAGTGAGACGATGGCGCCGCTCGGTGATCGTCAGCCGGGCTCTCCCGATCTGCATGGGCTCCTCCTCAGGCAGAACGAGACGCTGAGAAGTCGTGTCACCCACCGCTCCAGTGACCAGGTCAGAGAAGAGCTATTGAGAGGCCATGCCCCTCCGATGCCGGGAACAGAGAGCTATCCGGTTGTCAACGTGGATGGCGAGGTCGACTAATCTATCGAGGCTGGGAGGCAGTTTGAGAGAATATATCTCGTCCTTGATGTAATCTGCCAGCCCGTGAAGGAATTCCATCCGCATGACGCGGCGAGAGTGCGGAATTCTATGGAGTAGTCCGACACAGACCGACCTCCCTGTTGCAGCAAAGATAACGCCCGCACCACCTCCGTCCCAAGAGTGGAGTGATCGAACACCTTGCGGAGCTCCTCCGAAAACTCATTAAACGAGCTGCAACATTGATGTTCATTGTCCCACATGGCCATTCCCCATTCTCTCACTTGTCCAATCAGAAACTGGTGAATGCCACCTTAGATCGCTCCGTGGGAAAACAGGAGGGCTGGAGTGAAAAAGTCAGAGAACAGTGTGACAGAAAGGAACGGCATGAATTGGGCTCACCGGAGTATGGAGCAGTGGATTAAGACGAGGTTTGGCATGACGGGAAGCAGCTGTCTCTGGTTTGGACGGAGGTTGTACAACAAGAGCCGCGGGAGGAATAATCTGAAATCGATCAAGCTGTTCTGTGAGCTGGGTCAGTTGAAGTGACAGCTCAGAAAAAGTGTGACGATAAGCGGTGATCTCCTCCTGCTGTCTACCCAGAAGCGTGCCTGGTACATTATTTTGGCTGCACAGCAGCTCTTAAAGAATAGTGTCAATGCAGGCAGATCAAAGCACTGTTGAATATCAAATGTCAAGTAAAATGTAAAGTGTCCCAACTAAGCAAGCCAAAGGCGACAGCGGCAAGTAACCCAAACTCCAACAGGTTGTCTATGCAGGAAGGAAATAGAGTGAAAGACAGAAAAAGAAGTTGATGACGGAGCGTGGATCAAGAAAAGGGGGAGAAATTACAAGAGCTGATGAACAAAGAGGGGAGTGAGTAAAAAGAAAAATGGCTGGATTAATTGGTTGTATTGGACCATTTGATGAATCAGTAGAGCAGTGGAGTGCTTATACCGAACATTTAAGATAAGATAAGATAAGATAAGATAAGATAAGATAAACCTTTATTCGTCCCACAGTGGGGAAATTTCTTTGTTACAGCAGCATGAAAAAGAAAATAAAAAATAAGTGCAAGTATATATAAAAAATAGACGAATAAGACATACGATAATATTACAAGTATATACACAACACAATATATAAATAACAGATGAGGGAAAGTACGTATTGCAGGTTGTATTGCACAAAAGTGGTATTGCACATATTGCAGGTAATATTGCACGTATTTCAGGTGATATTGCACATATTGCAGGTAATATTGCACACAGTAGTATTATTAAATAATAAAACAGTAAAAACAGTAACTATTACACCATTGAACAGTAATAGCAGTGTGTATTTTGGGTAATGGTTCACTGGGAGCAGCTTTTATTGTACAGTCTAATAGCAGCAGGGAGAAAAGACCTTCTGTATCGTTCCTTCAGACACTTAGGATGTAACAGTCACTGAAGGAGCTGCTCAACGATGTAACAGTTTCATACAGGGGATGGGAGGCGTTCTGCATTAATGATGATAGTTTTGCTACCATCCTCCTTTCTCCCACCTCCTGTACAGTGTCCAGGGGAATCCCCAGGACTGAGCTAGCCTTCCTGATCAGCTTGTCTAGTCTCTTCCTGTCTGCAGTAGAGATGCTGCTACCCCAGCAGACCACTCCATAAAATATGGCTGATGCCACAACAGAGTCAAAAAAGGTCTTCAGTAGCTCTCCCTGCACTCCAAAAGACCTTAGTCTCCTCAGCAGAAAGAGTCTGCTCTGCCCTTTCTTATAGATTGCCTCAGTGTTGTCTGTCCAGTCCAGTTTGTTGTTTAGGTAAACACCCAGGTATTTGTAAGAGTCCACTCTCCCAATGTCCTTTCCCTGAATGTTTACCAATGGAAGTGATGAGGTGTGTTTGTGCCTATGGAAGTCCACCACCAGTTCTTTGGTTTTCCCCGCGTTTATCTGGAGGCAGCTCCATTGGCACCAGTCCACAAAGTTCTGTATAAGTCCTCTGTACTCTCTGTCATCATCATTCGTAATCAGACCGACGATGGCAGAGTCATCAGAGAACTTCTGTAGGTGACAGGTTGCTGAGCTAAACATGAAGTCTGCAGTGTAGATGGTGAAGAGAAACGTGGCAAGAACCGTTCCCTGCGGGGCTCCAGTGTTGCAGACAATCATGTCAGACTCACAGTCACGAGTCCTCACATACTGTGGTCGGTCTGTGAGGTAGTCCAGTATCCAGGCTGACAGATGATGGTCCTCTCCCATGTACACCATCTTTTCCCTCAGGAGCACAGGTTGGATGGTGTTAAAAGCACTAGAGAAGTCAAAAAACATGACTCTCACAGTGCTCCCAGCCTTTTCCAGGTGTGAAGTAGCCCGATTTAGGAGGAAGATGACTGCGTCTTCCACTCCAATGCCAGGTTGGTAGGCAAACTGAAGTGGATCCATTGATGGGATCACCAGAGGTCGGAGATGAGTGAGCACCAACCTCTCCAATGTCTTCATCAGATGGGAGGTCAGTGCTACTGGTCGGTAGTCCCCAAAGTCTTTTGGGCACGATGTCTTTGGAACAGGCACCACGCAGGATGTTTTCCATAGCTGTGGCACCTTCCCCAGCTTCAGGCTCAGGTCAAACATGTACAGCAATATGCCGCACAGCTGGTCTGCACAGGTCTTTAGTAGCCTGGAACTGATGCCGTCTGGGCCCATAGCCTTCCTCGCTTTGATCTTCCTGAGCTCCATTCTCACCTGGGCTTCTGTAAGGGGCAGTGTGTATTGGATGGAGTGTTGGCTGGAGGGAATCGGCAGGGGAGGGAAGTTAGGTGTGTTGTAAAATGACTGTGAGCTGATAGCTGTGCAGAGAGAGGTGGGGCTGGAGCTGCTTGCTGTGAAAGCAGAGAAGGGGGATTGCAGCAGGGGGACTGGATGGGGGCAGGGGAGGGTAGCTGATCAAATCTGTTAAAATATAGATTAAGATCATTCACCCACTGCTGGTCACCCTCAGCCTGAGAGCAGGACTCCTTATGACCAGTGATGGTTTTGAGCCCCTTTCACACACCGCTGACGTTGTTCTGCTGCAGCTGATCCTCCATCTTCCTCCTATAGCATGTTTTTCCTTCCCTGATCTTCTTTCTGAGTTCTCCCTGGACAGTTTTCAGCTCTTCCTTGTTTCCCAATTTAAAAACCCTCTTCTTCTCTTTAAGGAGAGTCTTTATATCAGGGTTAATCCATGGTTTGTTATTGGGAAAACACTGTCAATATCCTCCCCATGTGGATTGCACAATACCTCCCACATAGTTGTTTCAAGACAGTCTTTCAGAGCCTCATTGGTCTCATCAGACCATGTCGTCACTGTGCGGGAGGTAGCTGGTTGCCTGCATACAAGGGGTTTGTACACAGGTAGGAGATGAACCAGGTTGTGATCCGATCTTCCCAAGGGAGGGGAGGGGTGTTGATGTATAGGCCTCCTTTGAGTTTGCATAAAATAAATCCAATGTTTTATTGTCTCTGGTGTGGCATGAAACATACTGAGTGAATGTGGGCAGAGTGGAGGATGGAGGGGCATGATTAAAATCTCCAGAGATAATGAGAAGGGCATTTTGACTCTGTGTTAACAGTCTGTTAACAACAGAATGCAGGCCATTGCATGCCAATTCACCGTCAGCAGAGGGGGGAATATAGGCAGCTATTGCGATAACATGCGAAAATTCCCTCGGCAGATAGTATGGCCTCATGCTAGCGGCTAACAGCTCAATGTCTTTACAACAGATCTGCTCTTTAATAGTGATGTGTCCAGTTTTACACCATCTATTATTCACAAACACTGCCAGTCCTCCTCCCTTTCTCTTAGCGCTCTCCATCGTTCTGTCCGCGCGCAGTAACTCAAATCCATCCAGAGCCACGGTCGTATCCGGTGTTAGCTTGGTTAGCCATGACTCCGTGAACAGCATGATGCTACACTCCCGGAATTCCCTCTGATGCCGGCTAAGAGCCGCTAGCTCGTCCATCTTGTTGGGTAGAGATCTTACATTTCCCATAACGATGGACGGGAGAGTTGGTCTATAGCGTCTCTTTTTATTCCAACACATAGCTCCAGCACGGTTCCCCCGTCTTCTCCTTCTTAGCTCGCGGGGAATATCCGTTTTTTCTTCTAGTAGCATCGGCGTGTTGCGGAATGCTAACAGCTGATCCCTGGTGTAAACAATAGGACCGTGGCTGTGAACAGAGTTTCCAGATGCGACTGTGAACAAAA